>NC_056747.1:315070999-315077876 GCF_019279795.1 Protopterus annectens | reverse complement strand
TTTATTTTACATTTGTTGACCGGGATAGTCCAACTGGATACATGTCCATTTTCAGCGGAGGCCTGGGGAGAAAAGCTCCACACACAAATTTTGATATATACAGTATATTATGACAAACAGTGAGAGGAGTACATAAGACATGAGAATAAGTAACTGTAGTTTCGTATTTATACTATACATGGTAGGTCATAAGTATAATACATTCCTTCTTTAAGTCATTTAGCCTACACTATCCAATTGAGTTAAGAGTATTTCGGACATGGTTGAGTTGAAGTCTTAGGGACAGAGAGAAGATCTTAGGTTTAGCTCAAGGACAGAGCCAGTGTGATTTACAATGTTTTCTGAGATTTTCTTTGAATAGAGCTAGTGAACAATTAAGATTGAGGTCAGGTGGTAGTTGATTCCAGATTTTGCCAGTCAAGTTGGCAAATAAGGCTTCAGCAGCTGAGTTTTTGGATTTGATTGTTTGGATAAGTAGTGTATTGGATGAGCAGAGTTTGCTGTGATTACTATATGGGCTGACAATGTTTTTGAGGGATGGAATATTATCTGGGTGGTGTAGGGCTTTATGCACTAATGTGAACTGAGTAAACTGAAGAAGAGTAGGAAGTTCAAGCCACCCTAGGAGATATAGATTGTGGCAGTGGTGTGTCCTATAGGATGAGCTTGTGGCAAATCTAGCTATGTGGTTGTAGCAATGGGATAATTTGTTGATTTCTGTGCTCATGAGCCTGTGAATAGGGGAGGGCATAAGGAGGGAAAGAAGATGACATTGTGCAATGGAAGTTCTGGAAAGAGGAGTGAGGAAGGGTCTAAGCTTATAAAGTGATCCTAGTTTTTTGTTTATGGTTTTGATATTTTGATTAATATGAGCATCATATGTAAGATTGTCTATTTTACCTTCTTCTGTTGACTGTTTAGTACAGCCTTGGCTGGAGAGAGCTTGGCTTCCAGTTTGACTATATAATTGCATCCCTCACAGGCTGTAGTGTTGGGTGGTAGGAGGAGAGGGTTGTCAATGTACATGAGGCAATTGCTACATTGCCCCAAGATGCTCAGATTCATCAGGTGGACAGGGGAAAATACTTGGAGCTTACCCTTAGACATGGCTGGATAAATGCTAATTTAATTAATTAATTTAAGTACTAAAAACTGTTTTCCTTCTAATAAGTGAGGAAAATTGAGTGCAGCAGTAATCTGTAGATTATTTAGTGCTTGCAATGAGTTTTGAACAACTGCTGAGCACAAAGAAATAGTTTTGAGTGCTAAAACTAGAAAACTGGCTAGAAAAATTAGAAGAGCAGACTTTCTGGCACCAGGAATAGTTTAACTCTAGTTAAATGGTACTGCATGATGCTCAAAACCATGCAAACATGGGTTTTTAAACAGAAAGATGAAAAGGATAGAAATAGCCCAAAATGGGCTATGATGTTTATTTGGTTTCTCAGTGATTTTTAAAGTTTTTTCAAAAAGTATATTTTAAGATTTTTAAGGTTATTTTATCTGTTTGCAAACACAAGTTGTCCTAAATGGTTTTACATAGGCTGTAAATGGTGTTTTAATATATATTAAGACCCATCACATAACTTTAAAACATATTTATGAATCACTGTGCTATTACAATATGTGATTTGAATGAAGTTATGGGATGAATGGTATAAAGTAAACTGCAAATATCTCAGACCTAAGTGTTTCCGGGTCTAGTCTAGACATAATGGGATTATATAGCTTAAAATATCCTATTCACTGTATTCCTTAATAAAGATCACTGTTTTTTTATTATTACTCTAGTACTCAAAGTCTGCAATATATTTTCTTTATTTTAGATGTCCATAGTCCCACTATAACTGACTGTATTATCCAACCAAAATACTTTTTAGATTACTATAAGATGCAACTCTACTTAGAGGCCCTGGTAAACTTTTAAATTCAATTAGAAAATATATGAATTGACATTGATCCCCAATGTTCTAATAAACACTTAATCACAGACTTTGTGATTCACCACTTAAATATTTTTTCATCAAGATGTCCCACTTTGTAATAGCACCTTAATATTCAGTAGGTGCTATGGGCTTACTTCATATGAGAAACATTGTTCTTAAGGTAAAAAGTACAGAATGCAAAAACAGACCGGGCATTTAAATAAGAATACCTGAGACCAAATTATCAAAAAAATATCCAAATTTAGAGAAACAGCTAACTGAATTACAATCACAATTAAATGAAGAAGTGGTTTCAAATGTATCTTTGGCTGAGGCCAGGTTAACAGTTAATTTTTTGGTATGGGATCAAATGCCCTTTAAATTTTTTAGCATCAATAATTCAGGTACAGAAACAACCTTCTAATATTCAACCTTTAATACAGAGTAACAGCATAGTAATTGATAATAATACTATTGTTTTATAATTATTTTGGATTTGCTTTCAAACTTACATAGCTCTTCCAAAACTATTTCCCAGGAATCCTATATCTATTCATATTTAGCTTCTTTAAATCCCTATTTATATCAGATGTGTATTCTCAACTAATACTTTTCTACTGTAAATACAACAGACTCAAATAATTATCATCATCTAGCACTGATTAATCTAAAATTAATGATGTTTGCTTACATGTTAACAGACAAAATAAAACATGTTTTACCATCTCTACTATCTCCTTATCAATATGTTTTATTTATTTCTTTATTTTACAAGTCATAAACAAGCATCAGAACAAATGATCTCATTAAACTCTCTCTTCTGATTCTTTATGACCTCAACAACTGTAGCATAGCAGGTCTGTCTGTCAAGTCCTTGCAAATTCATACGCACTACATAATTATTGTTGTTGAGCTACCCTTTCCTATGCTGTCCCTTCTTTTGCCTTGGATTTTTCTTCATTATCAGTGTCTTCACTAGTGAATCCTTTCTTTGAGTATTAGTTTTACTAACATGTCTTCCACAGACTGGACTGCATTTATTTTCTTAAAAATTGACTAATTTGATCTTCTTGCAGTCCCTGGAATTCTCAGAATGTTTTATTCAATATTACAATTCAAAAGCTCTGATTTTCTAGAGCACAGTCTTACTTATAATCCAGTTCTGACAGCTGTATATTAATTACTTGGAAAATCATAGTTTTGACTATAACTTTTGCTGACAATAAGGTTTTGCTCTTTAAAATCTTATCCAGATTTGCCATAGCTGTCCTTCCAAACAGTAAGTCTTTTTTAATTTCCTGGCTGCAGTCACCATTTGTAGACATTTTTGAGCCCTGGAAAATAAAATGTCACTACTTTTACTTCTTCCTTGCCTATTTGCAAAGAATTGGTAAGGCTAGAAGACATAATTGTAGTTTTTTATGATGAGCCACAAGCCAGTTTTTGTGCTTTCTGCTTTCACCTTCATCAACAGGTTCTTCAAATCTTCCTCTCTTTTAGCCATCATATTGGTATCAGTGACATATTGGAGGTTGTTACCATCTCACCCAGCATTGTTTCTAGTATCTGAATCAGCTAACCCAGCATTTTGAATTACATGTTCTGCATAATTTGAATAAGTAGGGTGACATATGCATCCTTACCAAACTCCCTCAGTGGCCACTCACCTACCTTCCCGTACAGAAAACAAGCTCAGACACAAACCAACACAATATATAAATTTATCAGGAACAAAAAAACTTTTCCTCCTCCACTTTCAACCATCTTCTTCAGCAAAGTAACTGGTCACCTCTTAGACACCTCCCACTTGATCAGGCAGTACTTTACTTCAACAATAACTTTCTTAAAATACTCAACAATCTAGCATCCACAAGAAAAATAAGAGCAAAAACTAGGCACATACCTTGGCTGTCTAAAGATACCCTAGCACTGCTGAAGCAAAGAGACCGGGCACTTACCACACTACCAAAAATAACACTGACCACTGAACATATCAGCAGCTAAGTATCAGACTAAGAGAGATAAAAATGGACAAGCAAAACTATTTCCTTTCAGATCAGCAAACTCACCAATTTAACCCAGGAAAAGTTTGGCAAAACATTAACAAGCTCCTCAACCCAGGCTATACCCCTACCCCCCCCCCTTCCCACCAACTCTTAGGTTTCAGACCCGATAGCTACACAATTTAATACCCACTTCATTAACTCACTCACAACACTTCTTGGTAATCTGACTAATCAACCTCTCACTGTACCCCTTTCCTCTTCTGACTCCCCTATCCCCTTCTCTTTCACCCCCATCCAAACAAACTACATAAAAACTCTCCTTTCCAAACTCAAACCCTGCTGTCTAGCAGCTGATAAATTACCTAAGGAATTCCTTAAAATTGCTGCCCCCTCAATCGTCTATACTATATCAGTCCTAATCAACCATTCTATCTCTGAACAATATGTACCTCATCTGTGGAAAACATCCCACATCATTCCCCTACACAAAGGCAGCCCCTCTAAGGATCTATCTAACTACCGTCCCATAGCCATACTTTCCCCTCTAGCTAAAATCTTAAAAAAATGCATTCGCTCCCAACTCCTTGCCCACCTCCTTAATCACAAACTCCTCACCCCCACACAACACGGCTTTAGGCCAAAACATAAGTACCAGTACTGCCCTGCTATATTTCACAAACACCATTCATGATCTTATAAACAGAGGCCAAATGGTCTCTTCCATATTCCTTGACATGTCAAAAGCCTTTGACACCATCTCCCACCACATCCTACTAAATAAACTATCATCCCATGGCCTCAACACAACAGCCCTGTCCTGGTTCCATAGTTATCTCTCTAACCTTCAGCAAGCCACCAAATGGGAGAACACCCTGTCCCCCTTTTATCCATCACTGTTGGTGTACCTCAAGGATCCATACTTGGCCCTCTTCTCTTTACAATTTTTACTAACAACCTCAGCTCTTCAATCCAATTAGCCTCCATAGTCCAATACGCCAACGACTCTACATTAATCTGCACAGCCCCCACCCCCAGGACCTACAAACAAAAATGCAAAAATCTTTCCAGGACATAGAAAACTACCTTCCTAGCCATCAGCTCATACTTAACCCCAACAAAACCAAGTTAATTGTCTTCAATTACAATAAACTCAAAACATGTCTGACTCCACTTTCTATCCTTTCCACAAATGGAACCAAAATAGATCTCATCAGTCAAGCCAAACTTCTAGTTGTCACAATCGATGAAAACCTAAGGTTTGACACACACCTCTCTCTCTCACCATCAAAAAAGTCCACTCCAAACTTGGCACCCTTTACAGAATTAAACCTCACCTTACAGACAATGCCAGACTAGACTCTGGCCACAGTAATCTACTTTCCACCCTCCTCTTTGGCTCCATAGTATTTACAAACATTCGTAAATCTGACCTAAATAATCTGAAATCATGCTACAACAAAATCGCCAAGTTTGCCACAGCCCACCCTTACAGAACCCACCACTGCTCTGTACTCTCCCAACTTAAATGGTTAGAACTACCAAACCTTCTAACATTTAACCAATTGTCCATAGCCCACAAATTAATTCACAAACCTAACAACTGCCCAGCACTCACCAATCTTAGTCCAACCCAACAATAAACTAGCCCACAACACACAGAGGACCGCCTTTTTTCCCATAAAATTGCCAAACTGTGGAACATTCTTCCTCAATCTATGGCTAAAAACCCCAGCATTCAAGAGTTTAAAAACCTCCTTAAGGAACATCTAGCAAAACACTGGCTCTGCTCCTGCCATACTCATGGTTAGGTTACCTACTACTCCCTTATATTACCGTAAACCAGTTCATTCTCACACCTACAACTATTAATTGCTGAAGGCTATCTTAATTCTACACTCAGTTTCAGATAGCAATGTATACACATATACTGCTTTGTCTTTAACTATTATATAGACTGCATTTCTCTAGCTTACAATTGCTGTATCACACTGTTCTCATTATTAACTCATCTAGCCAGTTTTTATCACTAACTGTGCCATTTTTGTTAATTTATTTGTTAATTATTTGCTAATTATTGTTAAATAACTAATTTCTTTACTGACTTGCTTTGTACATTGTTGATTAATATGTGTTCAATTTGATTGTTTAATACTGTCTATTTGTATGTATGGAGCTTTTCTCCCTGGGCCTCCGCTGAAAATGGGTCTCATGCCCAGTCAGGCATTACCCAGTAAACAAACAAAATAAATACATAAATAATCATTGTCATATTTCTTTCCTAATCACAAGCCAGTCATTTCTTCCATATACAAGTCCAACCTTGTATTTTTGTTCTGCATATAGATTTTCCAAGAGGCAGATAAGGTGACCAACTATCTCCATTTCTACAGAAACGTGCCTCAGTTCAGTATGGTTCCCACAATCAAAGGCCTCAGAAGAGACAATGAAAGAGAAGTAATTTTTTTTTGTGGAATACCCTTGTTTTCACCATTATCCAGTGGACACTGGCAATTTGGTATCTTCTGCCTCTGCCTCCTCTAAAACCAGTATGTATATCTGGCAGCTCTCAGACATATACTGCTGAAGTCTATCTTGCAGGAACTTTAGTATTATCTTGAGGGTATGTAAGACAATTTTTGAATATGAGCACTTTTTAGCATTCCCTGTTTTACGACAGGAATATAAACTGACTTTTTCAAATCGAGTTCCTTGATTCATTATCTTGTCCTTAATGGTATGTATCTTCAATTTACATCTTTTGCTGACAATATTAATATCTACATTCACTATTCCTAGAATGATACACTAAAATATTCTGATTATTATTAGCATGTTTTACTCAGGTTATTCGTTTACTATTAAAAATGGATATTTCCTGAGTTTCAGAACTATTGCTATATAATAAAATTGCACTGTTCGGGATTAAATCCTTTGCCTCATAGAAAT
>NC_056747.1:314875999-315065999 GCF_019279795.1 Protopterus annectens | reverse complement strand
CTCCATCTGACACTCTTCTGATAAACTGAGTAAACTAGCAGTGTTTTTTGATTTTATTTGTAATTTCTTTCCTGCCCTATTCAGAAAATGAGGACTATATAATTATAATTTTATGTGCCCTCCACCATAATTTAAAAATGTGGGAACACATTTCTGCTGTTTTCTGGTGGGCTAGTGTTTCCAGTGTGATTGAAGTAGAAACCTCATCCATGAGCATACCAAAGAACAAGTATATTTGAGCATCTACATGGACACACAAAGATGCTCTTTATTTTCCGGCACATGTGTCTGTGATCCCATGTGACTGAGTGAATGGTGGCTGAACTTCCATAGTAAGTTTCTATTACAATTTTGACTGTTCATTGTTTCATTCTAAGTTGCAAATTATCTGTACCAACATGGCCTTCTATCACCATTAAACATAGATATTTCAATAGTTACCAATCCATTCAGTATACTGTACGAATCTTTACTTAAGTTGCAGTTTTGTTGTTTTGTGGTATATTCAACTGTACCTGGTATAGAATTAGAGTATTATTGCTTGATACATACTGAATGCTATTTATATGTTTGTTACAAATCAATATGACCTTTAACATCTGGCGACTTGGTAACCTTTCACTTATTTTAACAATTTATATTGAGTTCAGCTGTAGTTTTGTATAAGTGGATTGTAATCAGCTCTACTAAGTACAGAACCATATTTGACAGATATATTTCAATGCTGTTTATACAGTTATTAATAGTTTAGTATTGCACTGGCATTTAATTAAATGATTTAATAAGATTTAATGATTATTTTTCCACAAAATGCTTTTATTTATTACCTGGCTAAGGCAACTATGTTTAATTTATTCAATTAGACTGATGACTTTTTGTGAAGAATTTAGGTATGATTATTGAACATTTGCCAATATACAAAAAATAAAAATTACATCTCGATCATTATGATGCCGGTTACTTTGCAAGTAGGGTAAAATAACATTGATTTTTTTTTTCAAAATAATACTTACATCCAGAAATAATAAACCTAATATAAATTTGAAAACCTTGTTTTGTAAGGTATGTATTCTTGGAAATAGTGTCCATGAACTAAATGGTATTATAAAAGTACAGAAGCAGTTACTATAGCATTTACTCTCTAAAATCTGGCTCTGTTCATGCTCTAAACCAGGATAAACTATATTCTTAAATGTGAACCAGTAATGTTTCATTCCTTATAAGGCTGTACTCTCCCTTCTTCCTTACTTCTATCAAATTATCTTCCATGACTTTCTCACTAAATATGCTATAAGCCTGTTTTGCCCTCACTTTATATTGCAATTCCTGTCTGTATTAGACTAACTTACCTTTAATTTCTCTAAAAACTGTCTAAAATTTCTCCAAATATTAAATTACTGCCATATAACTTATATTGAATATTAACCAGTGATTTTATAGTACATCTAATTTGTTATAATTATTTAAACTGCAAATGTGTTTATTTCTGAAGGTTGTAAAATTATTCTTCTTATAATGTTTTATAACAATTTGGAACTTTTCTTCCCAGGCCTCTGCTGGAAATTGGTTTCTACTCAGGTTTTCCCGGTAATCAAATATCAATACATAAATAAATTAATAAATAAATACTGAAGCTTGGGATAAAAGTGAGCTACTATTTCCAGAGTGCACCATGTTTGAGTGTTTGAGGAACAGCAAAAATTATGGTGGAGTCTTACTACTGCTGCAGGAATATGTTTTTGCTGACATTATAGCTATAAATAATAAAGTACAACGTTGTTGATTTGAAGGGACAGCAAGCTGGAAACAATTTAAGGGTTATTATAATATACAGAAATATGACAATGGACCCCTTCATTCAATATGAACACTGACAAAATTTGGAAACACATATTGGACAAAGGTAAACCGTTCTATTAGGTGACCTGAATTATCTCACAGTAAATTGGGAGGATTATATGACTACAAAAATTGAATAGGACTAATTAGATATATTATTACTTCATAGCTTTTCATAAATTGTAAGAGAACTGACAAGGAATAAAAATATATTAAAAGGCTCATAGGTACTTACTAGGCTATTGATCGGTGAGGATCTTTCGAAGACTAGCCATACATTCCCATGAAGGTTTTAGCCCATATATTTTAAGAACAGATAACCCAGAGTCAAAAAGAACAATTCCATTTCATTATAACAAACTGTGAAGATTGAATTAAAAAGGGCTAAATATGTCTGTCTTTAGAAATATCTGACCACAATTCCTTACAGATTGACATATTGTGGAAAGCAAGTCTCAGACAGCATATACAATTTATATCTATAATTTATATGATTGCATCCAGTCACCATGTTGGAAGATTGTAGTCATGATAAGGGCATGAGTTATGAGAAGTCAGAAAATAAGCTACTTAAAGGTCCTGATAGTACTGCTTGCAACTATACTTTCCATTAAAACTGAACTAGATACCAACATTGGTAGAAAATTATATGAGAAGAAGAAATGTTTAATAGATTCAAGCAGTATACATGAAAAATTAAGTCTACATTAGGGAAAATTAGATTTGAGAGGAAAATTAGCAGAGGATTCAGATAATGCAAAACTATATTACACTAATATTAATTCTAAGACTAAGTCACAAAGCTCCATTGCTTCTACTATTTATAATGCGATTTTGATTGTAAGAAATAAATCAATTGCTAATATATTTAATCAATATTTCACTAATCTTACTATTTCATACACTGATCTAACTGTACTTACTGTGAATCTTAAAATATTGGAAATTAAGTTTGTCCACTAATTTCAGTTAAATTGATCTCAGTCTTTGTTTTACTTAAGACTGGAAAAAAAACTCGGTCCAGGTAACATCGCTGGAATCTTAAATCATAACAATCATGAAGAACTAATTCTAGCCTTACATAAAATTTTCAATTGAATTTTATTTAATAGATTTGTAATTAAATCATGAAAATCTCTTCTATAACCTCAATATTAAAAAAGGAAATAAACTTGACTTAAAAATTATAGGCTAAATAGTTTAATGTCACTTTTGAGTGAGTGTTTTGAAAGATAGTTACTACAACTTCTTCAAGATCCAGCACATAGGTCAAGTTATATTGATTTCACTCAACATAGTTCTACTACTAAGAAGTCTACTAACACTGCCTGGCCAGGGATAAGGGTCTTACTGCAGATGTAGTTTTCTTACACCTTACAAAAGTCTTTGTCACTCTAGCACAAATTTGTATTCAAGGCTTCAATAAAATATAAGTTCAATCCATTTGTTGATGAGCTGGATTATTACCTGGCTCTGGGGCAAAGCCTTGTGTGTAACAATACAAAACATAAAACCAGGCTGTTTACCAATTAGCCATGGTGTATCAGAATTATCTGTCTTGGGCTGTTTCCTCTATTTTTTTCTACCATAAATTCAAACAAATCTTGCTGGATTAATAAGTGTGTGGATGACTGCAATATTTGTTTTACTGTAGTTTCAAATAATGATTTTGCTGCAATAAATGGAGTCTTACTAGAATTCATTAACTGGCATATACTTATGGCTTACATTTCAGTGCTGATAAATCTCAAGTTATGTATTTTGGCAATCAGGTAATTAATAAACCTTTAATATTGAATGGTGTAAATCTTAAGGTCGTAAAGGAGTATAGATGCTTTGGGATCACAATTAAAAGAAAATTATCATTTTGAAAAAATGTGTTAATATTAGATTTAAAGCAATCTATGAAATCTATTTTGGTGAAAGGTGAACTGCATATGGTACAGTTATACAAAACACATATCAGATCAGTCTTGGAGTATATTAATACATTTTGCATATATATACCAGCCAACAATTGCAAAAAGTGGAATCAGTGGACATAATATTTACCAAACATATCCCTATTATAAAACAATTAAGTTAGATGGAAGAAATCTTCATTACAGATATTTCAGAGGAAGGCAATTTTGGCAAACAAAGACTTCAAGTTCTTGAAATCTTAAATTGTATTTTAACTCATCTACTTATAAACATAATTTGGTATAGAATTTTCAAGAATGAACTTAAGAGGGAAATACATCATTCAGGTACTACCAAGAATCTGGAACCGATTGCCACTCATTGTAAAGTTATCTGATAACTTCAAGAATATATTAAACATGCGAATGGGATATGAAATTTTCAAACCTAATTTCAAGGAGTCTTTTTTTTTTTTTTGCCATTGGGCCAATTAATTTGAGGACCATATACTGGAATAGTCTGCTACCATAGAAAGTCATCATGTCCTCTGTTTTCTCTGTCAGAGTTACCTCCCATTTCCCATTTGTTTGGTACAAGACTGTGAGATGGCTTGCATGACACAGCCTCTCGGTTTGTCAACCCATGGTATGCAGTAAGCGTCAAACAGAGAAGTGCTCCTATCAGCCTTGAATATCAACACAATGGGATTTCTCTAGTCCCTGTAAGACTGCTTAGATATCCACAGAGCTAGCACCCTTTTTAAACTTTCTTAACACACTCACATTTAGCCTCAGGAATTCTACAAAGAAGCTGGTTCACCTTTTTTCCCAATTCTTTCACAGTGTCAATGTGAATTTATTATCATCAAGCCCCTTTTTCCCATTTTTCTGCATGGGGATGAGGTGTTGTGTCAACTGCCACCACCCCTTTCTATTCAATGCCACTGTCCAACTTTGTTCGACACTCATGCCTGACTGTTGCAGGTCTTGTCTCACACAATTTTACCTCTTTGCTGGATACCCGCATTTCCTCTTGCCTTCTTCTTGTCTTGTTCCAAATCTTTTTCACTAGATGGTATTCTGTTTTTCTGCACATGTCCCTGAACCACTGTAAATTGTTCTCTTTGACCCTTTCAGCAATTGGAAATACTTTAGCTTCTGTTATTATGTAATTTCTTCATCTGTCCCACAATGTGCATCCTACCACCTGTCTCGAGCTCTTAATCTCCATCACCTTTTTGCTTCGTCTACTGCTCTCCCTTTACTACACATGTTTCTGGACCATACAGTAGTACTGGTCACACCACTGCTTTGCACACCTTATTTTTAAGCTTCTTAGGCATCCTACGGTCATATACTACACCTGACACTCTGTGCCAGTTGGCTGCAGCACCTCTGATTCTAGCTTTGACCTCCTCATTTAGACTTCATTCTCCTCAACCACCCCTCCCAGATACTTGAAGCTTTTAACCTATTCTACTATTTTCCCTTCTATCTCCGTATTCAGCTTCTTCTGATTCCCTCTCTTTCCTGCCATTACAAGTGTCTTATCTGTACCTGGTTTCATCCCATGTGCCTTGAGTTTTGCATTCCATTCTTCTATCCTTTACTGAGGTTCTCGCTCAGATTCTGCCTGTAATGGCACATTGCATACAGTAAGTGTTGATCTGCCTGGGTCTATATTATCTTGTCAAAAGACATGTTCAGCGAACACGTCTTCATCGACAAGTAAACAGCAAACTCTGTAAATGCCAAACGGCCATATCAGCAACTTTTTTTCCCGGGGGAAAAAGTGCTTGGCCTAATAAAAAAAAACGTTCACCCCCCACATCCCCCTAACTAAATATACCAACTCTGAGATCTCACTACAGTGGGGAAAAGGGCAAATCCTCAATGACGGCCAAGATCTTTTTTCCCCTGGGAAAGATTTGGTCTGCCCCCTCTGACCTGCTTGCTCATGTAGTCAATCACCAGTATGAAAGGCAGTGGGCTCAGAGCTGAACCCTGATGTACATCCACTCTCACAGGGAACCCCTCTGTGAGAAACAACATTTGACCATGAGTTACTGGGTTCTTGTACACAGTTTGCACTAATTCTACCACTGCTTGAGGGACATCGAATCACCACAGGACTGCCCAAATCAGCTTTCTTGGGACCTTGTCATATGCTTTCTCCAAGCCTAGGATTGCCCAGCTGGACTCTTTCCTCATCTCTAGCTTCTTCTCAACAATCTACTGCAAACATTGGGTCAGTTGTGCTGCTTCCTGAACTGAATCCAAACTGCTCATCTCCCATCATACTTTCAACTTCTCTATATATTCATTTATCATTCAACCTCTTTAATTGATCTGTGTGTCTAGAGGGTCATGCAACAGCAGAACAGTGGTATATTTTATACCCATGCCCAAAGTGTTAATGGAAGTCCCTACAGAAACCTAATATAGCATTTAATTTAAGTTTATTTTGAATACTCCAGTCATTTACAAGTATAACTGTCTGCTGGGAGGACTTATGTTTCAGAGGGGGGTTTGGAAATGACTCCCACACTACAGTCATCTACAAACTTGGTTAGTCATAGGTCCTGGGCTTTAGTCTGCAGGCCACAGAAGTAAATATGAAACAAAAGCATCTGTAGCACTGAATCCTGCAGATCACCACTGGACATGTTCATGATCATGTTCTCTGACACTAGTCCTGCCACCTGCACTGTGTGGCATGTCTCTATTAGCCAATTTGCAATCTATTCTGCCACATAAGGGTCTTTTTGTAATCCATTTAGTTTATTAATAATGCAAGTATGGGGACAGTGTTAAATGTCTTGACCAAATCAAGGTATGCTGTGTATTTAGTGTGACTGCAGGCAACAGCTTGTGTCACCTTTTTGAAGTTTACCTGGTTCATTAGAGATGGTAATTCATAGATTCCTGTCCCAGAGACTTCCTATACTCTGGAACAAGCTACCCATCTATGTCAAGCAAAGTTCTTCATTAGCACTCTTCATGAAAAATCTTGATGAGTGGATGGGAAATAGGAAATACACCCCATGGATCACTTCTGTGTCTCTGCTGGACAGTGGCACAGGAAAATGACTTTCTTGGGTGGCATAAGCTATGGTACCTTGCTGGCTAGAAAAAAACGCCAAAGCCAGCACGAAAAGTTCCAAGTCAAATTGTTTATTGGAAATAAGCTAGTGCAACAAAACCACTAAAATAGCTGCTCGATCCTCATACTAGTTTCGGAATAAGACCTTCTTCAGTGAGGAAGAAAAACAAAATAGCAGCTCACAGATAGGCAAGGATGCTTATAAGAGATGCAGGACCAATCAAAAATTAAAGCACATAATATATGTGCATATGTAATGGGCAACCAAAAAAATTTTTTGATGCATCTTGATAAACAGACAGTTTCATTCAAATGTCAATAAATATGTATATTCAGTATAATGCACAAATAATGGGGACATTGTCAATTATCTTACATATAGGTAAAAAAGTTTCAAAACAGTGTCCTATTGGTAAACAGTATATGTAATGTAATACCTAAACTCAAAAAGGCACACAATCAATGACAAATCAGTGAGTTGTCAATCACAAATATAATGACCTGTTTACAGTAATCTATCATGCTTATAGCACACATATAATATATAGTTGGATAGACCACAAAAAAAATTATATTATTGTCAATAGACTTCAAATTATAGGGCCAGAATTGAAATATGAAATAATCAGGTGTTATATGCCTGATCAATATGTATCCAAAATATACAATTAAGTCTGATACTAAATTTGATTTCAGCATCTGGAATGAAGTACAAACAATAATGGTGTGTATAATCTTCACAGTTGTTATTGAAATGTCATGTATCACAACAAAAGATGGAATGGTATCTATATCAATTGGTGGTCTTGTAATCATAAAAATGACCATCCAACAGGTGTATACATGTAATAACAATGTAATACCCTTTATTAATAGATTACCAAAAAACACAAATTTGTGTATATCAACTATGAGTATTCTTATTAACCCAGATGTTCATTGAGGCCAGGTGGAAATAGTGCTCCTAAATGGATAGTCCAATATTTTTCTTTGTGGCTGAGTATGCTTTGCCAGCCCAATTGGTTATGTCTGTTTCCCATAACCTTGTCAATGATCATGAACATAAAATTCGCTGTGGTATGTTTGGTGGTGTGTTGGTATAAAGCATTAGTGTTTTTTTTGTTACGTATTTCACTTCTATGTTCACTAATCCTGGTTCTAAGTGGGCGAGAAGTTTTGCCCACATAGAATGCATTACAGTGACATATAGCTAAATAAATCACCCAGGTAGATGAACAATTGCCAAATGTGCGTACATCATAAACTCTACTCGTGTTGGCACTAGTAAATTGTTTAAGCTTGTTTACCTGACAACATGAACTGCAATGACCACAAGGAAATGTGCCTAACAGTTCATCCCCAGAAATGGTAAGTTGTTTATACTGGGCACCACCACTCTCTTTGTGTTTGAAATGTGAGAGCAGTGTGCTCAGAGTTTTGCCTCTCCTGTAGGTAATGGAACATTTGTTTCCCAAAATCTGTTGTAAATGGTCATTGGCTAAAAGGATGTTCCAATTTTGATTCAGAATCTCCCTGACTATCTGATGGTTCCTACCATAAGTGGTTATAAATCTAATGGTGTCATCTCTCATGTATTGATCTTTGTTTTTATTTTAATAATGAGTCTCTATGTTGTCTGTCAGTCCATATCCTGGCAGATTCTATGTCAAAACCGGAGTAACCTCTATCCAAAAATCTGTGTCTCAAATCATCTTTGGCACTATCATAATCAATTTGGGAGGAATTGATACGTTTCATTCTTAGAAATTGAGACTTGGGGATGTTGCGGATGGTGTGGCGTGGGTGCATGCTAGAAGCATGAAGTAATGAATTGAATTGTGGATATTTACGATGTGTTTTCGTATTCAAAGTGTGGTCTTCGTTACGATAAATCGTAACATCCAAAAAATCAATTTGTTCCTTATCAAAAGTGATGGAAAATTCAATTCCCCATATATTATTGTTTAAGTATTCCACAAATTCAAAAAGATATTCAGTGTCCATGACGCCACACCATCCAGCAATCATCCAAGTATCTCCTCCAGATGTCCATTTCAACAAGGTAAAGGTTGTGTAGAGGATTGTAAATCACATATTCTTCTAGATATGCCATGAAGAGATCAGCATATATGGGTGCAAAGGATGCACCCATAGCTGTACCTCTCAATTGCCAATAACATTCGCCTTGGAAATAAAATACATTTTTATTGAGAACATGTTCACACATGCATATAAGCAGTGTATTGAACCCTGGTGGATATATTTCAGATTTTGTTAACCAAAATTCTAAAGCCTGTAGACCTCCCCAATGTGGTATGCTAGTGTAGAGGGATTTAACATCCAAAGTGCACATAATCCAATTTGGTTCTAGCTGGGTATCCTGAATAATATTCAAAAACTGTGTTGTGTCCTGAATTCTGGCTCTAACATATGTCAACAGAGGTTTCAAATATTGAGTTTGAAACTCAGACAATGGTTCTGTCAATGAGCCATGGCCAGAGACAATTGGTCTACCCGGGGGATGAATGATGGATTTGTGAATTTTCGGAAGCAAATAAAGAATTTGCTTAGAGGGATCCTTGACCTGAAGATGTTGAAGAGTCTTGGGACTGATAATGCCCTCACCCATGGCCAAGGTAAGAAAGGTATCAATCTCTTCCTTAAATTTTTTGGTTGGGTCAATACCCATATGCTGATAACATTTAGTATCTGAAAGTTGTCGTAGACCTTCTTGGATATAGTCCTGCATATTTTGGATGACCACAGCACCACCCTTATCAGCTTGTAAAATGGCAATGTTTCGGTTGTTTCTAAGTTCCATAAGTGCCTGTTTCTCTTCTACTGTCATGTTGTCTGGCGCAATGTTACATTCTAAGTGAGGAAAGTGTAGATCTTTGAGCACTGCTTGTTGGAAAATACCAACATTCTTATTCATAGGTGGCTGAAATGTGGATTTTTTGAAAGTGAACTCAGAAGATCTTTGAAATGTACTAGTGTCCTGTTCAGAAAAAAATATCTTAAGGTTAAGTTTCCTACAGTATTCCATAACATCCAAAGAAGTGAGATAATGATCAGAAAAAAAGCTTGGAACAAAACCCAAACCTTTATTTAAAATATTATGTTGTGCATCAGTGAGTACAACATCTGACAAGTTTAAGACATTTTCAAAAGGTGTATTCATTATCTCAGTAAAGCTTGGATCAGACCTGGCATGGATTCTGTTCTTAGTTCTATGGGTGTGTTTCCTCCCCCCTCTGGATTTCCTACCCTGTCTAAAGGGAGATGCTGATGAGTAGTCTTTTTTCTTAAAGGGGAGTTGGTGGACAATCCACCCTCACTGTCTGTATAGGATGACTCCTCCCCTGATGTGCTCGCAAATGTTTGATCTTTATGTTTCAGGATGGATCTTGGTCTCTTCCTGGACCTGCCCCCGGACATGCCCGGCCGTGAGTCCTGAAACCTGACAGTTCGCTGTGTTTGGAAGGGTTGCCCCTTTGCATAATCAGTCACATCTCTATTAAATTTTTTGACCTTGCGATCCTTGATCAATTTGTCATAATTTGTCAATTCCTTGGACAACCAATCCAGACGTTGATGATAGTTGTGATGGGATTGAAATTTTTTACATTCTGCACTTAATTCTTTAGTTTCTGAGACACAAACATCAATCATCCTCTCATAGTAGGAGGCTAGGATCTTTACAAAAACCATGGATCCATTCCTAAGTGCCTCATCCCATTCCTCTGTCAGCCTCTGTTCAGATCTGCCGACTAAAGGGTGGAGTTTGATTCTTAATCCTCTAGGTGCCAGGTTCTTATGTAAATATGCTTTGAACAGTCTTAGGTGCCATATATTGGCTCTAAGATTTTTTAAACCTTTCTCTAAATTGCGGAATGCCATTTCACAACTATCACCACTGTCCATATTAATTTCAGTCTGGTTGTTGCTTGGGATTTGGCTTAAGCCGAATATGCCAATGTCTTCTCTATCAGCACACCAACCATCCAATAACTTGTCTAATTCCATTTCAAAAAATGGTTTAGGATGTGTTGTCCAGAAATGAACTATAAAGGTCAGGAACTGTCAATGCTCTGAACTACAGCCTGGAGGCGGGGGACAGGGCCAGTTAGAGACCTACTTTCCAACTGTATCTAGGTGTTGGTAAATTCAAAACAGGATTTAAAACAGAAAACCCATATGAGAAGTCAGCAATCCAGCAACATCATAAAGACTAGTGACCTGTCAAAACCTGTAACTCTAAATCTGAGATAAGAGTCTATGACCTAGGTCAATGGTTCACCAGGAAGGAACCCCTCTGTGAGAAACAACATTTGACCATGAGTTACTGGGTTCTTGTACACAGTTTGCACTAATTTTTACCACTGTTTGAGGGACATCGAATCACCACAGGACTGCCCAAATCAGCTTTCTTGGGACCTTGTCATATGCTTTCTCCAAGCCTAGGATTGCCCAGCTGGACTCTTTCCTCATCTCTAGCTTCTTCTCAACAATCTACTGCAAACATTGGGTCAGTTGTGCTGCTTCCTGAACTGAATCCAAACTGCTCATCTCCCATCATACTTTCAAATTCTCTATATATTCATTTATCATTCAACCTCTTTAATTGATCTGTGTGTCTAGAGGGTCATGCAACAGCAGAACAGTGGTATATTTTATACCCATGCCCAAAGTGTTAATGGAAGTCCATACAGAAACCTAATATAGCATTTAATTTAAGTTTATTTTGAATACTCCAGTCATTTACAAGTATAACTGCCTGCTGGGAGGACTTATGTTTCAGAGGGGGCTTTGGCAATGACTCCCAGACTACAGTCATCTACAAACTTGGTTAGTCATAGGTCCTGGGCTTTAGTCTGCAGGCCACAGAAGTAAATATGAAACAAAAGCATCTGTAGCACTGAATCCTGCAGACCACCACTGGACATGTTCATGATCATGTTCTCTGACACTGGTCCTGCCACTTGCACTGTGTGGCATGTCTCTGTTAGCCAATTTGCTATCTATTCTGCCACATAAGGGTATTTTTGTAATCCATTTAGTTTATTAATAATGCAAGTATGGGGACAGTGTTAAATGTCTTGACCAAATCAAGGTATGCTGTGTATTTAGTGTGACTGCAGGCAACAGCTTGTGTCACCTTTTTGAAGTTTACCTGGTTCATTAGAGATGGTAATTCATAGATTCCTGTCCCAGAGACTTCCTATACTCTGGAACAAGCTACCCATCTATGTCAAGCAAAGTTCTTCATTAGCACTCTTCATGAAAAATCTTGATGAGTGGATGGGAAATAGGAAATACACCCCATGGATCACTTCTGTGTCTCTGCTGGACAGTGGCACAGGAAAATGACTTTCTTGGGTGGCATAAGCTATGGTACCTTGCTGGCTAGGCCAATAGCCTTGTACCTACCTATGAACCTATGGTCACCCTTTTCCAAAAACCTATTGCTGTGGATGTAGCCTGATGAGATTTTTAAAGTCTGTTAATAAAGTCTATTATAATGTGTTCCCTGACCTTACAAATGAGACTTGTCAGGCTGATGGGTCACCAGTTGCTGGAATCAGTCATAGGGACACCTTAATGGAAAGGCATCACCTTTGCTGGACACCATATTTTTGCAACTGAGCCAGTAGCCAGGCTCAGGTTAAATAGTTTTTGGAGAGTTTGCACCAGGGCGTGTTAGTACCATTTAACAAAAAGTCCAATGGAGGAAGTGTTCTTAGCCTTAAACATCCCTTTCAGAACACATTTTTTTAGTGTTGATTGAAGGGGGAGAGGGTTGCAAGATACAGGAATCACAGGAGTTTGTGTAGACATTTCATTGGTGAAATTTGCACTAAAATTGCCAGTATATTGGCAATGTTCATGGGGTTCAAGTAGGTTTTACCATTTAGTATGAGTTCAATACATTGTTGTGTGAATTCTTATTTTTTAACATAACTAAAGAATGATTTTTAATTGCCCCTGGCTTTAGATTCCAACCCAAGTGTTCAGTGCTTTCTTATTTTTTTAACATGACTAAAGAATGATTTTTAATTGTCCTTGGCTTTAGATTCCAACCTGAGTGCATTGGCTACGTAAATGGATCTAATAGCCCTTTTTAAATTCTTAGTCAAATTCCTAACATTTTCTTGACATGGGGGGTCTTAGAGCTGTTGTATACTCTAATGGGGTTTTTAATATTTTCTCTATTATTGCAGATTGTATTCATGTTGGTGGGCTACCATGTTAGTTTGCTTTTAAATTTCTCATTGCATTTGAATATAGATGGGACTACCAGCTCTGTAAATCTATTTACATGGGTACAAACATCCTTTGTGAATGCATCTGCTGAGGCAATATCTGGGATGAGACAGATGGGTAATTGTGAAAAGAAGAACTGTTACCCATAGAATGAGTTTATATTTTCTAGGCAAGGGACTCAATTAAAAACAGTATTTGTTCAATTTTGTGCTAATGAAATTGAGCTGAAGGATGTTAAAAATATTTTTCATTTATGGGTTATTCATTTTCTAATATCATGACATTTAAAGAGGAGAGGGATATTTGGAATGGGGGTGGGAAGTAGCTGCTATTTTAAAATATGAAAAAGATGTGATAAAGCATTTATCAGGTGTTTTGTATATGTATATATATATATATATATATATATATATATATATATATATATATATATATATATATGGCAATACATGAAACATTAGGTATAAGGGACAGCTGAAAACTTGTGGGAATTTCAATCATTTGATAAATGAGTGCATAAAAATAAGATATAATCAATGCAGAGGAAAGGTCATAAGTTGACAAAGTGTAAAAAGGAGTGTAGAATGCATCAATGTTTAGGGTGTGTTGGTATGAGTGTGAAAATAATAAGCAATATAATGCTTTGCAGGATAATGTCTGAAAGCAATGAGGAAGTAGGGAAAGTGGGAAATATGTTACTGAAAAAGAAGATGAAGTAATAACAGATGACTTAGACAAAAATGTTATATTTCAGGAGAATAAAGGTAATTGTACTGAGTGCGTTGAAAATGAAGAAGAAATTGAAAGTGGTAAGTCAGATGTTTGTGAAGGGAGTGTGAAGGAAGTTAGGGAAATTAATCAGACAGGTGCTCGGGTAGCGGTGAGGAAAAGAAGATTTAAAAATAGATAGTCAAGATTAAAAAGAAAGGTAAGGAGCAGTTTTAGATGTGTTGTTAATTAAAATAGTGGAAATTATGATTCTGAGGATCACGGAACAGTTATCCATAATTCTGAAAAATATTAAATCGGAGAAATAATAAAAAATAAGAAATGCAAATTTAAAACACTTCCCTTAAACTTAAAAAGAATGGAAAGTAATAATTTTAGAGTGCTTTCAGTAAATGTGAAAAGTATTATTACTATTTTAAGAAGGATAGGGATACTGGAATAATGGGCCAAATATGATGTAGGCATTATTTGTACAGAGGATGTAAGATTCCCGACAAGCGAAAAATTGTGGGGTGGAAAAGTAATATGGAATTTAGAAAGTGAATGCAGATATGGAATATCTGTATTGTGCAATATATATATATATATATATATATATATATATATATATATATATATATATATATATATATTAGATGTAAGATTGGTAAGGACAGGATGGTTAACTGTTGTGGATGTGAGGTAAACAGAATATGTTCATAGAATTATTGCATTATATGCATATACAAATAGTAAGGAACGAGAGAATCTATTTAATTAAATATTAGATTATTTAGTGTTTATAAATAAAGGGAAAGATGTTAAAAATACAAGAGGTGCTAAAATATGGTAAGCTAGTGGTGTGGAATAAAAGTCAATAGACTCATAAAAGAGGGGAAACTGGATCTGAACTTGATAACATACTTTCAGGAAGTTTTGGTGTAGCAGATGGTGATATAGTAAAGGCAGTTTGTTTGGAGCATTTAGCAATATGGATGGAGGTGATGGAAGAAAGGAGGATTATTAAAATAGGAAAGGGAATAAAAAGAATAAATGAGAAATTATGGGATGAATTTGGACAGTGGGAAAAATTGCAGTTAGGGTGGGATCATATAAACATGATGGACTTTTATAAAAATTGGTCTGAATGTTGTACTGAGTTTAAAAAGAAGTATAAAAAGTGTTTATTTCCAGTGGCAGGATGATATAAAATTGAAGAGAAAGTGAAGTCTGGAAATATGTATAGAAATGTAGTGGAAAATTTAGAGATGAATGCAAGAGAATATTATGACATGGAAACGAAAATATATAAAAGAAATCATGAAAAAATAAGGTATTACTGTTTAAGCAGAGATAATATTTACAAGGGAGAAGGAAGGAGGTATCTGCATATTTGGGTAAATTGTAAAGGAGGATATTAGTATAATGAGAGAAATGAAAAATGCAAAAGGAGAGATAAAAAGAACACAAGAGTAAATTATGACTGTTGTATAGCATGTAGAAAATATTAGACTAAAAAGTTAAAAAAAATTCAAAAACAAGTTAAAGAAGAATTTGAAAAATAAATTATTATTAATGATTTGGAATCTCAGTATCAGGTCCAGATGGTATAGGGTATGAAATGTACAATAAATTAAGGGACTGGCAAAGAGAGTGTTTTGTAAATGTCTTAAATGAATGGTTGAAATAAGGGTTTGTTTGTATAGGGAGATATTAAAATTTATATGAAAGAATGCCTACCACACTAAATTTTACAGAGTATATTTTTAAGAGAATAGTACAGAGAAGAATGAATGGAAGGATGTGGAACATTATGGAATAAAGTATATATTTTATAAAAGGGAAGGGATGCCAGAAATTATTACTGGTGATTCCAGAAATTGTGGGTGATTTAAGCAAAAGGGAAGATGTGGAACTTATGGTAGGTGATATTAGTAAGGCATTTGATATAATAGGACATGATGCTTTGTGTGTTATTCAAAAGGATGAAATAGGTAATAGAATTAGGAGAGTATGTATGTCAGCATATTAAAATAATAGAGTGAAATTGTTAGTGAGCGGGTGGTGATTAAATAAATATGCATGAATTGTAATCCAAGACAAGGATGTCCCATCAGTGGGATATTGTTTGCATTAGTAATAAATGCAATAGTGAGTTATGTAGCTTATAAAATGAAAAATGCTAGACATGTGCAGAAGGTAGGGGTGATTCCAGCAGTTTTGACAGATGATACAGTAGCAGTTGCTAAGAATAAAATATGAATGAGGAGTTTGGGTGATGTGAAAACTGGAGGGGTGTATTTTTCAGTGAATGAAGTATCTTTGTGAAAGATACAATTTTGGAAAAATATGTAGCTATGAGGCAATGCAGGGTTTGATGAAAGAGTGAAATTATCAAAACAAGCTAATCTCTCAATCACACAGTCACATACAACCACATACACCAACACACATCATAGTCAACTGAAAAGCAAAACACACACACATGCACCAAAAAAAAAAAACAGACTACTACACAACATAACTTGTAACTGGTTTTTGCTGTGCCTCCCACATCCAACTCTAAGATGGCACAACACTGGGAAAAAGGCATATTTGCGATTCCTGTTGTACAGCAATCTCACAAGAACTTGTGCCAGCAAACTACAGAAGCATCCAGGGATTACATATATCTCACTCTGTTCACTATATCCATTAAGGATAATAGGGCAGTTGTTGTACTGTAAACTGGCCTGGAGCCATGATGTGTGAAGGTTTGGAGTTCATTATTGAGGTGAGAGTTAAGAAATATTTTTATGTACATATTTTTTCATGGATTTTAGAGACAGGTAACAAGAGAGAGAGACAGAGAGAAAGATAGGATGATAACTTGATACATCAATCAAGTTGCCTCCTTTATGCAGAGGAATGAAGGAGGTTGGAACATAGATTCAATGATGGATCGGTTAGTAAGTATGCTAATGGGGTAAGCTATGATTCCTGTGGCTTGTTTTAGATATTCATATGTGGATGTAGATCAAGGTTTGATATCAAACAACAATGAAATTTAACTACTTAACTGGAAACAAAAGTAACTGCAGACCATGTCCTGATAAATCACCTTCCCAAATTTCAAGTATTCAAGTATATTGGCACCCACCTCCCTTGGGCTTTGTTGTTATTGGCTGGATATGCCATGCCTTCCTGATAGGCTAGCACATCCCTTTGGAATTTTTTGTACCAGTATTTGGTCACACTGATTGTCTACTTTATTAAGTATATTAGTGTAATTGGTTTTAAAGTGGTCAAACAGCATATCCTTAGTGATATTAGAATTTAATACATCCAAGTCATCAGAGAACTTTTCTAGTCAGATGTCATTTGGATTATTCATAATATTTACAACTTCACAGCCAGCATGACTGAAAATATCAGTTAATTTATTATAATAGTCTGTGCCTTTTTCAGCTTCGTTCAGAAACATCCAAAATCAGAGCCCTTTCAAAACCTACTTAACATTAAAGTTTTCCCAAAAATAATAGTTCTCTAGCTGTAACTTCTTAAACTGGAACAACTTAGATTCAAAACTCTTTAACTGGTCTGCTAGTGAACGCAAACGGGAAGCTCTTTTATCAATCACATCACTGCCCCTTTTCTTAAGGTCAAATCTATTTGTCTTCCATACTGAAAGTCTGTACGGCTGACAGTAACATTAAATGGGGATGGAGAACCAGGAGTCCTCTGAGTGAGTGGTATATCAAAATTTTCACCACTATTCTGGATGCCATTATTGGCAGCCCTTTCCTTTCTCACAACACCTCCAGGCACCAATCCACTGGCACGAATGTGCTGGTTGACTTCCTGCAATAGCAAAGTCAAATCACCGATATTTGATGTAAGATCTGATGTAACCTCCATTAGATTACTGTTTCCACCTCCAGATGCTATACTAATATCAAACAATGAAATTTAACTGCTTAACCAAAATCAAAAAATGATGGAAACCACAGCAATATTTCAACCCAATTTAATGAAAAAACAAGGTAGTATTAAGCGCTTTCATCCCAAAAGGGACGTCTTCAGAACTACTAACCAAATCACTCACTCAGTTAATATGCCATCACAATTAAAAAGTTTGTTGGTTTAATAGAACAGTCCTTCATGCCAGTATTTTTAAGTGCACACAGTTATTTAGTGTTTTTGTATTTAATAGATTTTATGTAATATATAGTATATTTATACTATTTTTATATATTTTTAAGAATATTTTAAAGGATTGTATAATGAGTTAATTAATGAATTGATTAATGGTGTCATGTGATTTGTGATAGTATATTAACTGACTGAGTGATTTGGTTGGTAGTTCTGAAGAAGTCCCTTTTGGGGTGAAAGCGCTTAACACTACCTTGTTTTTTTCATTAAATTGGGTTGAAATATTGCCGTGGTTTCCATCGTTTTTTGTTTTTAGTTAAGATCGGGGTTTGAACTTCTGAAGGAGTTTTTTTTATGAAGTTAGTGTAAACAGGTTGACGTGTGACAGTAGTACATATTGTGGAGGATGATGTTGACGTGTGACAGTAGTACATATTGTGGAGGATGATGTAAGGGAGTTGAAAAAGAGAGTAGAAGGAGGACAACAGTTTGTGTTGCTCTGAGAAGAAAGTATATTAGATAGAGTTATGAGAGTTTGGAGATGTCCAGGAGGATGGCTTGGAGGGGTAAGTGATGAGGTTAGATTTACTTTCAATGAACTAAGTGTTGAAGATACTTTAAATTTGGGGAGATGATTTATCAGGACATGGTCTGCAGTTACTTTTTCAGGACAAGTAGTGAGGTTCATAGGGTCATAGGTGTTTACTAGGCTAATGACCACAAGGGCCTTTTTAAGCCTAGCCATGCATCCCAAATCTCTGGCAAGTTCTGATACCCTTGATAAGTGTAAGCATGGGCCTGGGAGATGAACCAGTTACAAGTTACCTGCTTGCATTAGAGACATAAGTGCCAAACCAGGGATGACTTTCTGGTTTCCCATCCACTTGTCCAAGTTGCACTGGAATTGGGTTAGGAAGAGACTCTGCTTCAAATGGATGGGGAGCCTATTCCATAGCCTGGTAGTCTCTGGCATAGATACCTATCTCTCCAGACAGTCCTATTTATATCACAGGTAAGGTTTACATCTTTAGAACAGGTAATTCTGGTACTGTTTGTTTTGTGGATATGCAAGAGGTCCAGCAGAGTGGTGTCTGACAATGCCCTGTATGCCAGGCATAGATCTCCCGATAAAAGCCTGTAGGAGACAGAATACAGGGATAGGGCCTTGAGGTGGTCTGCATAGGACATATTACTTATGCCCTATATTCTTTTCTGTGGACATTCTAGTTGTTGGATATGCGTGGTACATACCAAAGAGGTCATTGTACTCAATGATAGGTCTGATGAATGCTGAATATAGTGGAACAATGACTTCATTGGACTAAGATGCCATACCTTTGTTTAAAAGTTGCGCAACATAGAATGATTTCCTCAACACTGTAGACACGTGAAGATCAAAGGCTAGATTACTATCTATGCATGTCTCTAAGTACCTACTAGGTCAACTCTAAGGGGTGTGCTGTCAATATAATAGTTACCAGGGATGGATGACTTACCAAAGGATACTATTATGCATTTCTTGGCATTTAGTTTTAGTCCATGGCTCTGATACCAGTTGCTTGTCAGTTTCAGCCCCTCTTGGAGAACATTTGTGTCAGTGTGAGATTCAATGACAGCTCCTAATTTGTAATCATCTGCAAATTTAGTCAGCCAGAGACCATTCAATTGACCTTGACTTCTGAGAAGTGAATGACAAAAAGGACCGGTCCAAGGACTGATCCCTGAGGGGCTCCACTAGTGACTGGCCTCTTTGTAGAGTTGAACTCCCCAATTCTGACTTCCTGGGTCCTGTCTCTGAGACAGTTGGCTATCCACCGGGTGACATATGGGTTTGTACCTAACCTCGTGAGTTTGTCAACAATGCCCAAGTGGGGTACTGTGTCAAATGCCTTGGCCAGGTCAAGGTAGGCAGTGTGAAAGATTTTGCCCTCATCCATTGCTTTGATGACCTTCTCAAAGAAGTCCACCAGGCTGAGTAAGCATGATCTGCTCTTGACGAAACCAAACTGGGTTGGGTCCAATGTCTGGAGGTTTACTATATCTCTACTGATCATCTCCATGATGATTCTTTCCATGGCTTTACATATAAGACTAGTGAGACTTATGGGTCTGTAGTTTCCAGGGTCTGTAGATGGCCCACCTTTGTGCAGAGGGATGACTATTGCCTTTCTCCATTCATGAGGCACGAAGCCTGTTTGGAGGTTACAGTTAAATAGTAATTCCAGAGACCCTGATAGGTCATGTTTCATGCTATTTAGAAGGCATCCTGGAATATTGTCTGGGCCCATTGATGCAGTGTTCTTGGTCTTACAGAGAGCATTAAGTACCTGTTCCCTAGTGATAGTAGGGGGAGTTATATTTGATGATATTTCCTGAGGGAAGGTTGAGGGGGAGAGAGGAGTAAAGTTGGAGCTGAATTTATCACTGACGTCCAGAATTTTGGGGGGTAATGTTCATGTTTTATAGCTGCGCATAAGATAAAAAATGGATAAAAAAAGGAAAACGCTTTCTTAATTTGTCTTTTGTCTGCTCTAGGAATGTACAGTTGCTACATTTAAGCAGAGACAATACACAAGTAATTTCAAGCTGAATGCAACTGTATTTCTCTGTGCTCAAACCCTGGCCATGCTGGGGTATCTGAATATGTCAGATATAATATGTAACACCATTACTTGAGAAATAATCCAAGAAAGCAATTATTTTTGATGTATTGAATAGGGTTAGGCTTGCAGTATGACATCCTCACACTGGTGTGACATTTTCTGATGTCACATCCATAGAACAACAGGTCATATTCTGTACACAGGTTCCTTCCCTATACTGTATCACATTGTGCACATTAAAAACGCTAAGGATATCGTAACAGTAATACTGACACTAGAAACTGATTCAACCAGACGAGCAAAGTGGTGGTATTTAGAGAGAGATGATTTGAAGATGGACTGCCTTATTTAGCTTCCTCTTGTTGTAAACACATCACTAAAAAATTCTACTTTAAGATATTATAAAATCAGGCACTGCACTAACTGTTTTGTTCATTGACAATTAAACAGGATCATTCTAATGTTTGCATGGAACAAAGAGCTCAAACACATGATTGGAAATGTTGCAGAAAGTTTAGGATGATAAACTATTTTTATATCTCAGAGAACCATGCAAAATGCATGTATCAAAGCTGAATGTGGTGCTAGCTTTCAACTAACAGCTTAACAATTCAATTAACTGGTGCTACAGTTCCACCAGAAGTAAACTAAGGCTTACAGTGAAAATGCTACTCAGAGTTTTTTCCTTATCATTACATTTAAATGCGATGCGTTGCACAATTGCATAATTTGTGCATTATTGCTTAATTTGCCATAATGTTGTTCATTCAGTCATTCAAGGTTCTTAGAAGGAAAGATACACTGAACTAACAGCTCATTTCTGTATGTGTTATTGGGGAAGAGAGCAGGAATTAAGCACAGTAAAACTTGAAAAATGCACCCCAAAAATGCATTGCATTATATTCTGTGCCAGTATATGCCACTGCAATTTATTCTGAAAAAAAATAACAAGGTTATAATGATGCATTGCAAAATATCATAATCAGAGTACACCGTTTGTACTTTGTAGCCTTCTGTTCTTCTGTTTATAATTTATTTCCTTACTGCATATAGATCTTATTATTATTTCATCATAGTATAATAGATAATGGATTTTTTTTTAATCAGGGCTCTGCCAGTTATAATATCCTTTAATAACAGGGACGTTATTACAAAAGAAGTATAATGCCAAAAGCTATTTCAGTATGTGCCTGTCCTCACAGATGTGCATTGCCTTGTTCATTTTCATATTACATTGTGCCCAAATGCTGTCAAGTTTGTACTTAAAAAGGGCATGAAAAATCCCATCCTGGACTTCTTTCTTGACTTTCTTCCACAGAATCAAACCGTTGGCTGCATTGTTTCAATAGTGTCATAGCTTTTACATTCATAATAGTGGAGGAATACAAATAAGCATTTTCAAGAACTTTTGACGATTTAAGTTTTGCAAATGCCAACCTGTTTCTCGTTTCATGAAAAAAAAATTCAGAAATGTTCTAATGAATATGTTTCTATCACATTCGTTTAAAAGAAGAATAATGCCCAGGGGCAATGTTTTGCTTTGATGTATATCAGTATGCATTTCCATTCATGTAACCAGTGATGTAAATGATTCATTAAAGCACTGTTACAGCCTGTATTTCTTGCCTCTGAGCAGTGTAGAGAACAATCGGGAATTCTGGAATCCTGTTGAATTATTCTAGAAATTGAATTAATGCTTTTAGGCTGCTGCCAGCACCGATTCCTTAGAGTCAACATTTTGCTTATCAAAGTACATTAAGTGTGTATCTCTCCATTTCACTCTTCTGAGGTATTTCTTGCTAACTATTTAGTATGGCTGATTATTTTTTATCACCATCTGTCAGCAGGTTTGCCAGCCTTAGTTTTTATATAGCTTCGACCTGAGTCTTCTTTGTCAAAATTATTAACAATAGGAAGGTGTCATTCATTGTCTATTTAAGGGCTGAACAAATGAGTGCATAACAGATGCATTTGTGCAAACATTTAAGAACAAAGGATGACAGTTTCAGCAGATTATTGCTTTTTTGGTGCTACCCATTTTCTAAGATATTATATCTAGGTACATCTATCCCATCAAGCTATGCTGTTGTAAGCAGTATACACTATCTTCTTGTATTATACATGGAACTTTGCCTAATCCCACTCAAGTATATGTAAGTTGTTGTGTGACATAGTATAGCTGTCATACTGAAGTCTTAAAGAAAATTTTGGCAACTCAAAGTCTGCCTTTTCTACAAGCAGCTTTCAGTTTTAAAATTAGAAAAGTGCATAACAAACTGCAGTCCTTGTCTCCCAGCGAAGGTCCGGTAAAATCATTTGAACTACAATGCAATCAGGGGCTGCTTAGGTAAATAACACAAATTTATCCTATCAGAAAGACCACAGTTTTCATGCCCCATTTTGTTGAATCCGACAAATGTTGTACATTTTTAATCAGATATTTTAAACCATTGTTACTGCATTGTGTTAGCTCTAGACATGGACTTGGAACTGAATGATGTCTCCATACACAGACTGTTAATGTAAAAGGAAAAGGTGAATTTGTTTTAAGTTTTTTCCCCCTTACTCAGAGTTTGTGTGACCTTAGAAGTGGTGTAATTAGTGATCAGGGGTGTGCCTGTGGTCAGGGCACAGACACTTGCACACTTCCCATGTTGGGGTGCAGGGTCTCTGTCCCTCACAAAAAATGCTATGTGTAAGTTTATGCTGTAATTGTACACCCAGCCTTTTAGGTTTATGATATTTTGCAATTTTGTCTATTATTTTACATTGATTTGAGTCCTAATATAATGGGCTTTGTATTGTATTATAAAACCTAAATCTTCACCTGTCCTTTGCTAGAATTCATATGCATTCTTGTACACATTATTTCTTTAAAAAACAAACCCACATTACAGAACAAGAATGATATCAAACACTTACACAACTGAAAGTCATAAGAAAATAAAAAAACACAGACCCCAAAATGAGGATATCTTCCAGGCTGTTGTACATAAAGGAGACCTCTGTAATTCATTGAAATGTTAATCTCTACTGGCAAAAATTGGTATTCATGCAAATATCTTGACTTCGTTGGTGTTTAAGGAGTTCACTTGGAAAAAGATTCTTTGATACCATGACCATAGTAAAAAAAGGATTTAATGTACTTTGATATATTTAGCTCTTCTGTAGGAAAGCATTTTCACTAATGGAAGGTCAGTCACAAAATAAAACAGTTTCTCTCCCTCCTTTTACTAAATAGCAACACATTAGTCACAAAAACACCACACAACTGAGAATAAAAGAGAAAAGTGAAATGCTGCATTCTCTGCAATCAGGCTTGACTTAACAGAATCTTTCAGCGCATCAACATGGAAGAAAAGCTTATGGACCCATCCTTCATCACAATGTGGCCAGTATTGACCTATGTATGGATGAAAGCTTCCCAGGATGTTTGCAACAGTAAACGCTGGAGACATGAACATTGCATCATTCAGGACAACATAATACATTGAAACTCTTAAAAACAATAATGTAAAGTAGCAATTAAGAGGGAAAAAAGAAAATGCAGTTCTACACATAGAAGTAACCATTAATATAGGACAGGACTTTTAGAGTACCAGAAGATCTGCAATTAAAGCAGTTTCTAGAATTAAAAACAGAACTTCCGTGCTAGGCAATGGAGAGGATAGACAGAGCTACACTTCCTTAGGCTAAGGAGGAATATGGTATGATGAACAGAGTGACAGGAAGACAAATGACAGCCAACTCTAAATGCAACCCAAGAGAGCTAGAGGATAACAGTATCAGAGATCCATAATGTTAGAGACTCCAGTGGTAGACCATGACCAATAAGAACAACAAGTAGTGACGAATGGTGGCACTAGGATGACACAATATTTACAATTAAAAAAAAATAACATTCAGTAACAGGCATGGGACCAACTATGGCAGTCTGGTACTTGTAATGTGAAAACAAGGTTGGTATACTACCACATTACCACAGCATATCAACTGAGAGAGAGACAGCAGTAAATGGAGCAGCTGATCAGGGCTGCAGCTATCAAGGAAGGCAGGAGAAAGCAGCAAGCTAGAAAAAGAGCCAGTGGAATAACCAGTGATAAGAGAAAGCAAGAAGTACACAGCAAGTAGAATGAAAGGGAAACATGAGAGCGAGGGAGAGAGACAAGTCAGGTGAGTAAGTTGCATTGCTGCTGTTCTAGACTTAAAATATAGAAACAGTAAAGAATAGGATTAGTGTTAAGGCCAATCAAACAGATAGTTAAAAATCATGGGGACTAGGAGAATATGGAAAGTAGAAGTAAAAGAAAGAACAAAGAAGAGAGACCAGAAAATTCAGTGAGGAAAAGAACACTTACAGAATCATACATGAAAACAAAAGGTACTTCTCTCCAATTTTATTCTGTTGTATTCCTTTTTGTTCCTGTTATTACTCCTGTAACCTCTTCTCTTGACTCACTCTAATCTTTCATCTTTATTTCACACACATCTGTCTTCCTTCCCCTGCACTTAAATAACCAGTCGCGCGCTACTTCTCTTAGTTTCACATGAAATGGTTACCTTTGCATTATTATAATTCTGTATTGTCTCTGCAAGTAATTTTAATTATGTATCTTCAGTTTATGGATATTATGTATTTTTTTTCCTTTTTAGAAACGTTTCTCCCCAGGCCTCCACTGATAAGGTTCTTGTCGTAGTCAATCAGACTTTCCGGGTAAACACATGGAAATAAATGAATGAATGAATACATGCAAGGAAAGCATACAGAGAAACTGGTGAAAGTGAACACAATGTGTTGAAGCAAGCAAACAGAAAGGGATAGTGGAGAGTTAGCAGTTACCAAAGTAAGGGGCATGAAGATGGGTGTAGTTGAGAGGGGCAATACAAGAGCGTAGTAACTAGAGCAAAGGGCACTAGAGCAGAGGAGGTTAGTTCTGAGAATGAACAGGTTGTAAGGGAGTAGGCTTTGAGCACAGGAAAAAGATACTTGCTAAGAGAGAGTGCACTACACCAGGAAAAATTGGCAGGACTAGTTTGTGAAGCTAGACAAACACGTATAGTAAAGGGTACACAAATGGAATCAGTATGCGTAGCCATAAAAAGAAGGATGACAGGGAAGGTACTAGAAACAGCATCTCAAGAGCAAGTGGTAGGAGAATCAGTCAGGGTAGCATTTCGGGAATCCCATTGGTTAGAAACTTGATCATGAAAGGAATTAAATAGAAAAGAAATCAAACATGAGAAGTCTGATAATGCCTGACATGGTCCTGGAGCTGTTACTGGATAAGACTGTCTAGAATATAAACAAGATATTCAGGAGAGGCACGAAATGTCCGTATATTGTATTCTACGTGGGTGCAAATAATTTGACAAGAGGAACTAACAAGGAATCAGTGAGGAGGACCAAGGAGGCAGCTAGCACCTGCAGAGACCTGGACAGCACAGTGGCATAATTAGAAAGGCCACCAGTGCCAGAGGTTAGGAGGATAAAGAACGAAGGGTTAGCCTAAGTGCTGGTTAAGGTAGTGGGAAATGGAGCAAGGGCATATCCTAGAAAGGGACTATGGAGAGATTTCTCAGTGTATACCTCGGCCAAGAGAGGACAGCACTGCAGAAAATTAGGTTAAAGATGCATGTCACAATGTCTGCATCTTTAAACTGAGGTGGGAGGGGAATGTGTCTAATCAGGAAAAGCAAACAGAGAAGCTCATAACAGGTCTGTAAAATATGGGTGGAGTTAGGCAGAAACTAACACAAAGTATTCAGACAGAAATATGTGGAATAATCCAAGATCATAGCAATACCAGGAGTCTAGGAATCAGAACAAGTGAACTACAAATAATTACAGCATCAGAGAAAATAGACATAGTAAGAAAATTAAAAGATCGAAATGAAAAAAAAAAGTGGTTCCCTTGAATATCAGAAAAGGGAGATGAGGTGGTAAAGGGGGAATGCGCAATGAAAGCATGAACTGGAATATATTTAGTAAAGAAATAGCTAGGGAAAGAATAAATCTGTGTGTCCTATGCTGGACAGGCATAAAGCAAGAAGTACTGCAAGCAGTGAGAAAGAGTTCAATCTTGGAGCACAAATGAGGCTGAAAACAGAGAAATTCTGAAATGGAGGGGGTGGCGGGTGTTGCCCAGGGCACAGTAAGCATCACAGCATAGATTCAAAATAAATTCTTCTTCACATAATGATGCAAAACTTAACAGGCTTGACTTCAGGCAAGCTACCTTTGCCATCATGGGGCAGTTACTAACAAAGACTGATCTAGGGAGAGGGATGCATAATCATGAAAAAAAATAAGTCCGTTATTATGCAAACAACACATCACTGCATGATGCAAGTCAGCCAAATTAAAATTATAAAAGACTTTGGTTTTTCAGTGCAGATTACAAGAAAGGCTATGTAATGCAGGACAACACCAAGGAAATACAGAAATGCAAATACAAGAGAAGGACCTACATCAGTAAAAGTAGAAAGAGGCAGAAATAATTAGACCAGTAAAGACTCAAACAGGGAAAATGGATAACATCATTAAGCTAAACTATAAGTACCTAAAAAACAAAGGATGGGGAGGGATGCTAAGTCTTAGCTAAGGAAATGGAATCTGGCAAAACATAACAGAGAAAAGTCAAATAGTGAATGGGATATTTCTAATCTTTTATCAGAACAGTGGACAGTGAAGTAATTATACTGTTATCATGCAGCAAGAGTGATCTTCATTGGGGAGGTTGGTGCAAGCCTTTTCACAAAAGAAAAGGCGATCAGTGACATTTAAAACAGAAAATGAATATGGAAATGTGGCCAGGTGGATTTTACCCCAGAGGTCTAAAGAAATTAAATGGAAAACTACTGAGCTTACTCACAAAGTTCTTTAACAAATCGAGCCCAGGGGGAGAGAAAAGAGTGAAAAAAACAATGCCTGCTCATTCTCTCAAAGGAGCCGGTAGGACATGCAGGTACAGGATGAATGCCCCATGGTCTTACCTCCACCGAAAACTGGCAACCCCACAGGAGGGCTTGCTTCATGGATGTAGGGCTTTTTGATGCATTACATCACTCTCAGAAATGAGTGACACACCCTTTCTAAGGTCTACTGCATGCCGATCTCTGTAACATGCTAGCAGGCATGCTTGGTAGAGGTTAAGGGCTGTGCACAAAATGACTACCCTGATTGCTCAATCCTCATCCCTAGGAGAAATGAAGAGTTCATAGGACCATTGTCTCCTACACAAACAAATGGCCAATTATGCAGCCAGAGGAAACTGGGGAAACAAGGTCAAACAAATCACTGGGAGGTGGGGTGGTCTTCCCACACACTTTAAATACTACTGAGCACTACAATCAAATCCCTATACACTAGTGCCAAATTACTCCCTGTTAAGCCAATGAGAACTAACAATAAACTAATTATCAGCATCATAACACAGTGCATTAGTTAACATGGAGTGCTGCCCTATCCAGAAATGTTTTCAGTGTATATTTTATTCTTTCACGTGTACTCTGTCCAGTATATTCTCTATTAAAGCGACTGAATAGTTCATTTGTGCCTTATTTATATTGTACTTTGTTTATCTCGTTGTTTCACAGGTCTGACACATGGAAATACAGTAAAAGTGGATCATTCTCCTTCAGATTACATTTTATCAGAAAATTATAATCCCTTTTCTGAGATTTAGTATGACTTTTTACAAATATGCAGAACAGGCACAGTCTTGATGAATTAAAAAAAACACAGAGAAAGCAAAAAACACCAACTGCAGAAGCATAAAATCCAAAATTGTTTAATACTCCAGTGTCTCAGTTAGCAAGCCTTTCACAGAGTTAACATGACAGTAGCACAAGCTGCACTAAAAATAAACTGTTATATAAAGAAACAGTCTGTATTTTAAAGTTTGGCACTTTGATGCCTCAAGGTTTAAACAAAGAACTGGAGTGGAAGGCTTTTCTGCACTAACTGTTAATTATTAGTTTGTGTTTAATTGTTTTAGTTAATTGATTAATGATGTGATATTTGTTATTTAAGTGTAGCTTGTGCTACTGTGATGTTAACTCTGTGAAAGGCTTGCTAGCCGAGGCAATGGAGTATTAAACAATTTTGGATGTTATGCTTCTGCAGTTGGTGTTTTTCGCTTTCTCTGTGTTTTTTTTTATTTTTTATTTTGTTGTTCAGTGAATACAGTCTTGATGAATGTCAATGATTTCATGTCTGCCCACTTAAAGAGCAAGACAGCTGTGAAGGCACTCCTTTACGCCTGTCAAAGTCTACTTATATGGTTAGTCATAACTGAGTAGTAAACACTTCATCTTACTTAGAAAATGGGTACCAGTCAGTAACAAGCAAAAAGAAACAGTGCAGTCACCATACAAAAGGTTAAAATGTACTTTAATGGCTAATAAATACACAGAGATAAGCACTTTCGGTATACGCCCTCACTACTTATACATAGTGCAAACTCTCAATTTAAACTAAATAACAAGCAATCATTACAAAGCTTTCAATCTCCGCCCCTTTAAAATAGGTTTGAGGGTAACATTTACATTTAAGCCTGGTGGCCTATCAGCTTGCAGATCCACTATCTAGTTTATTTCAGTTGTCTCAGTTTTATTTATCATTAAAAATAACTTTTTGTAACACCATGAGTTCAAAACATTCCATGTTCCATTGTCCATATAAAATACAATAGTGGATTATCCCTTTTGTGCACTGCATCTGTTTCAGAATGCCTTTTCAGTAAACGTTTGGAGATATTTGCAATTCAGGAACCACATAAAATATCTGAATTTTTCTATTGCATTATTGTTGTTATTATTCTAATTTCAAACGTCCTCCTAACACTTTAATTTCTTATAATAATATTTACACAATTCACTTGGCCCAACCAATTTTTTCTTGTGTTATTCAAACTCATAATACATATTCCCATATCTATTCCCCAAATTTTTCCCATTAAACTTATCCAACATCAGCTTTATCATATATGTAGATAATTGGATTGACCATCTTCAGTCCTTCATTTTCTTCTATCCTATATACAGTTCCCCTCTTTACAGAGTTAAGGTTGCCCCCAAAAGCATTTCCTACAATTTCACTTCCAAAACTTCTGGTAATAGGTGAGTTCTCCCAAAATAACATATTGTGTCCTAACAATACACATTTGGTAAGCCCACCTTTTCATAAATGATAGCCTATACTTTTCCAAATTCTAAGAATATTATCTACCAGTTCCAAAATCCTCTTACAACTTTCCTGTACAATGTCTTAATAAACGGAGTCATTCATACTAGCTTTACCACAGCTGATAATAGGAAATCTGCCTTCCATAAATATGCTATTTTAAAACTGTGGGTATTGTCAAGTGTGCATATATGGAGGGAAGTTTGTTCCAGGCAGAGGTGACTAAGTGGCTGTAAAGTATCTTACCAATGGATTTGTTAGGTTTGGAAATATGCAATAGGAGTTGGTCAGTGCTGCTAAGGTCACACTTAGGGATATAGGGAGAAATAAGGTTAATCAGAGTTGGACAAGCAAGGGGCTGGTGAAGGACAGTGGGTGAGGTGGAGCTGTGGCAGGAGGAGTTGGTGTTGGAGTTCTAGCCAGTGAAGTTTTTTTTAGGGAAAGACAGTGGTGCATTTAATACAGGATATTACTGCTGAATCAAGCTTTATTACAGGTGTGTTCAAGCTTGAAAGTCAGGTTCTTTTGGAGATGGGTAAATAATGGGGCAGCATAATATAGGGTGGGAAGAAGGTAAGCTTGAGCTAAGGACAGTTTAGATTCTGGAGTTAGGAAGTTTTTGTGTCTATACAGTAGTCCACACTTTTGGTGTGTTTTTTTAATACAGTTCTTGATGTGGATGTTGAATTTAATTTCATCATCTATATAAACCCCAAGGAGTTTGGTATGTGGTTCTACTTTGATAAGAGTCTTGTTTAGAGAGGAGATGGAGAAGGAGAATTTGAAGTGTTGGAGAGATTTAGGCAGGAAGAGCAGGAGTTTAATTTTGTTAGGGTTAAGTATTAGTTGTTTAGCAGAGAGACATTTTTCAACTGAATGCAGAGATTCTTGAGTCCAAGTGGGTAGATCAGGAAGTTTTGTCAGATGTGGAGATGAGTTTAGTCATCTGCGTATTGAATCAAGGTGGAGTGAGGGCAGGAAAGGTAGAGGCTGTTAGTAAAGATGTTGAATAAGAGGGGCACAAGGATAGAGCCTTGGGGAATGTCAAGGAAAGGGGAGGCAGAAGAGAGCCATTTAACAGATTGTAGTTGATCAGATAGCTAACTAGAGAATCAGCTGAGAAAGGAGTTAGAGGTTAAGGTAAGCTAGTTTGGGGAGAAGGAGCTTATGGAAAACAGTGTCAAAGGCTTTAGAGAGATCAAGGAACAGGCAAGAGACTAATTTGTTAATATCCCAAGATGAGGAAATTGAATGAGCAAAAGATATAAGAGTTGTAGTGGTGCTATGATGAGGACTGAAACAATGTTATGTGGGGGTGAGGAGGTTCTCTTGGGTGAGATAAGAAATAAGCTGTTTGTGAATACTCTTTTCAAGAATTTTAGAAAGGGGGATAGAATTGCAATGGGCCTGAAATGTGAAGGGTCAAGGGAGTTTCCTCCTTTGCGTTGGGGTAAAATGTAGAAGTTTTTCCACATAGCAGGGTCAAGGCTTTCCTTAATCAAATGACTGATGAGTATGGAGACTGGGTAGGCAATTGAGAAGGCTGCTAACTTAAGACAGGAAGGTGGTAGGTTGTCAGCAGTGGGGGAACAGGGTTTAAGTTTACTGAGAAATTATCGGATAGCTGAAGTGGTGATTAGTTTAATGGAAAAAGGAGTAGAATGAGGAAGAAGGAGAGGGGGTGTCAGGGATAAGGTTAGCATTACATTTAAGCAAATTCTGTATGGAGTTCATAAAGAAGGAGTTCAGTGGAGTGGCAGTTTTGGTAGAGGAGGTGTTAAGAAAAGGATAGGGGAGAGAGAGGTTACCAGGGTTTACAATCTTGTTGATAGTGAACAGAAGTTTTTGGGGTTGGTATGAGGGTTTTTTTAATGGTTGAGGTAAAAAGTTTTTTTTGTCAAGGTAGATTTGTTTTTTAGTTAAGTTTTGTAGTTCTCTAGAGAGCTGGAGATTTGTGGTAGTTTTATGCTTAAGCCAGGATTTCCAAGCACTGTCCCTTTTCTGCATGAGGGAGAGACTGTCCTTGGTAATCCATGGAGCGTATTTGGATTTAATCCTTATTTTCCTGACAGGGGACATGGAGTCAAGGATGTTGAGAAATAAGCTGCTAAATTTTAGAACAGCTTCTTCAAGGGGAGGTCATAAAGGAAAGACCAATTAATGGAAGAAAGAGTTTGACTGAATAAGTTTGAGTCAACGTTAGAATGGTTACAGCAGTCTCTAAATGTGTGATATTTAAAAGCTTGGGAGGAATGGTGCCGAATAAAAGTTAGGAGGTGATTGCTAAGGGAGTCAGGTATAGTAGTGGGGTTATGATAGTGATTAGGGTGGGAGACAAGGATCCAGTCCAGAATAGAGCTGGATTTAGAATCTGAGTCTATGCGAGTAGGAGAGATTATAAGTTGTGAAAAGTAAAGAGGTTGATTCTAGAGGTGGGAGAGAAAGAGCACAGAGCATTCTAGTTAATGTTTACATCACTGAGAATGATAGTTTCATATGTGACAGTCTGAGAGATCCAGGCAAGGAATAGCTCGAAGGTAGGGATGTTGTCATCGGGAGATATATATATATATATATATATATATATATATATATATGGAGGCAATAGCTATTTTCTTTTGTTTGTTTAAGATAAGGTTAACAATGAATATTTCAGCTGGTTGAAAACTAGGATGGGTGAAGGGAATTGGGTGGAGGGAGAGCTGTTCAGTGTATAGAACAGCCACGCCTCCACTTTTTATAGGCCTAGCTTGGCAGAACATATTGTAACCAGGGGCTAAGATTTCACTATTAGTTATGTGAGGTTTAATCCAAGTTTCAGAGATGGAGAGAATATTCGGGATATAGAGTGAAAGCCAGGAATGGAGTTCTGAGACTTTATTTTGGATACTATGGATAGTGAGAACCATAATTTTGAGAATTTTAGTAGAAGGGGAAGTACAAAGTTGGGAGCTAGTTAGAGAAGAGGAGAGATGACTGGGAGGAGAGATGACTGGGGTGAGTGTCAGGGCCTGGATTGGGATGAATATCAGCTGAGCGAAGTAGACTGATTAAAAAGGTAGTGGAACTCGAGAAGAGAGAGTTGATATAGACAAATTTAAGTTTGGATTTCTAGGGGAGATAATCAGATGTAGAGTATTTAATTTTATCGAGGCAGGCTTTATGATGAGAGGAAAGAAAAGGTGATAAGGGGAAAGAGTGAGGACTAGGGGAATGACAATGTTAGTGTGGAAGAGTAGGGCTGTGGTGCAGGTCAGGTAGAATATAATGGAGGGAAGTGGAGACAGAGAGGAGGGAAAACAGTGCTACATTAAGAAGTAGATGTATCATTTTGACAAGAGATTGTAAAGGAGAGAGGAGGATAGTAGGTGGGTGGAATGCAAAAGGATAGAAAATGGAATGTAAAGAGTAAAATGGAGTATATTAGTGTAGAGTTTGGGAGTATGTGGAAGAAAGTTAGGAGGGGAGGGAAGAGAAAAATGCTTTAAGGAAGGTAGATTGAATACAACAGTACAGATGAAAATTGGTGGGGAAAGAAGGAAAATGAGTTGGAGAAGGAGACTGGAGGAAGTAGCAAGGGGAGGGGGAAACAGGGGTTGTGTCCAAAAAGGTAAAGTATAAATGTAAATGAAATGGGATGCGTGAGAATGGGGGTAGGGTAGAGGAGCGGAGTGAGCCCGAGAACAGCACACAGAGTGGCGCTACACTGACCTGGGAGAGGCAAGAAGTAGAAGAAAAACAATCAGTAGAGAGGAGATGTAAAGATGAGTAGTAGGGAAGAGAGGAATGTAATACATATAGCAGTAGAAGCGAACAGCAGGTGGACAGGCAGGTAGGAAGGAATAGGGTAGAATAGCACAGAATAGGAGAGTGTGGTTAGGTTTGCAAGTGGGGTGAGCCAAAACAAGATAAGAAAAAGGGGGACAGTTGAAAGGAAAAATGTTACAGGCAGGATGGAGAGTTTAATGAGTGGTTCTGATGGTAATTTAGCAGCTTGATATCTACTGTGCAGCACAAGAATGGTAAAATGAGCTAACAGATACTTTAAGATTTAACGGTTATTTTTGATGTAAAAAAGAAAGAACGTTTGATGAAACCTCTGGCTGTCCATAATGCTGACAAATCTGAAATGTCTGTAGGGGGAATCGCAGGGTGAGAGCCATATTTGGAGTTCAATTAACTGAGCTTGCCTGTAAATGAAAAGATGGGGGGTTAGTGAATGGGAGAGAAAGAGGGATATGAAACAGAGTAGTACCAGCACAGAAAAGGCTTAATACAACAAAAATATCAGGATACTCTGTAAAATAGTCCTAAATACAAAAGAACAGATATTTCACTCAAAGTAAAAACAACAACCACTGGTAATGAAATGCACTGTACAAACATGACACTCACAATTTAAAAAGAAAAACATATATAAAGTGTCCATTCCAAATTCAACATATTGCAAGGTTAGGATGCATTTTGGAAACTACTCAGCAGTTGTTTACCACAAAGAAAATGGCATCTCAGCAGTATGGCAGCTAAATACAGCTTAGTAAGGCAGAGTAACCTAGTCAGGTATGAGGATCATGGAGTTAAGCTCCTTAACGGATGTCCTCACTTCTCAAAGCATATTCACCTATTAGGTACAATGATACATTCCTCACAAGCTAGATTACATAAAACAACACAAAAATGAAGTCACTACACTCCTTAACGGATGTCCTCACTTCTCCAAAGCAGTCACTACACTCCTTAACGGATGTCCTCACTTCTCCAAAGCGTATTTAGCTGTTAGGTACAATGAAGCATTAACACAAGCCAGTTTACACAAAAAGAAGCAAATAATGCAGTTGCTATACATAATTCAGTTACTAGCCACACTGCAAACATTAGTGAAGCTGATTAAGGCCTAAACTGACCAAATAGTACTAAAGTGGTATAAAACATTTAGCTTCACTGTAAGAGGTTGTTGCGAAACTAACAGAAATTCAATCGCTTAACACACAAAACATAAAATAATACAGTAACAGAAATCAGATCACTTGCAAAAGTATTAGCTGTACTCAAATACCAGCAGGGGTTTTCAAACATCTGCTGGAAATAGGCTGATATCCCCCAGAACAGCTGTTATTGTGCAGGTATAGAATGGGAGATGGGGATAAGAAGAAAAGGTGCCAAAACCAGGAGATAGTTGGCCAATGCAATGAAAATGCAGCAGTATTAGATACTTTAATTTAAACAGTGTGCTACATGATTTAATTTAAATAGTGTGCTACATGATTTAATTTAAACAGTGTGCTACATGATTTAATTTAAACAGTGTGCTACATGATTTAATTTAAACAGTGTGCTACATGATTTAATTTAAACAGTGTGCTACATGATGCAAACTTCACTGTCATGGGAATGTTTTCTGAATTTTTTTTATGAATCAGCACTTGCTACAACTGTGAAACATAAGTGTACTGTCATCCACAAAAGAATGCTGCTCTGACCGCTGGTGATAATGTTATATTATTCTTATCAGATACATTGTATCTTTTCTGGTATTCCTGTGTGCTATAGCATAACTTCATAAGTCGTAAGTGGTCTAGTTTACATTACTGAATATTTAAAATGTTGGCTCTCATATGGTCAAGACCATATGATCAATATTTTAAAAAATCAAAATGAAAACATTCACCAAACACAGTGTTTTTATGTGGGGGGGCTTCACCTCTGCACCCCCTATATACCAACTCCAAAAATTGTACTACGGTGGGGAAAAGGGAAAATTCCCCAATACCCACTGTACCACAATCTCAGGGCAATCATTTTGAATTTTTAAAACAGTGATCACATGGTCTTGACCATATGAGGTTCGACATTTTAAAATTTTGATAATGAAACTACACCCATCAAAATACATACTGCTAAGTGTGCTTTGAACAGCTCGTAGAGCAACGGAGCTGGCAAGGCAGAGGGCTGTGAAAGGTTTGTGGAGACTCAATGCCACCAATTTAGTTACTTGTGGGGTGGTTCACTGTAGCACAGGTTAAATGCTGCAGGTACATAGTGTTAGCTATTGTACTCCTGGCATTTTGGGGGACTACATGGTATTTCTGCACAGGTCCTTGCATATATATAAATCATCAAAACCGAACCAAACTGAAAACTATTAAACTTAATCCAAAAAGAAGGAAATAATACACTCCAACAACAGGAATATAGTAGTTAGCGCTTTCGTTTACTATTTCAGTAATGTGGATCTATCCTTATAGTCCGATTATGGAATTGTTTAACTTGTTTTATGATATGTTATTGAGGGATTTGACAGTAGTATTTTGTGAATGTTCAGTAACAAGATAATGTTTATCATACTGATGAGTTTCTGAAAATATTTTTCAGAGTTTCTGTTCTGCGTTGCTTGTATTGGATGGTTTTGCTAGAGTAATTACATTTTCTGAGAAAAGGTTAACTTTCAGAAATGGTTTAACACCTTTGTTGAGTTGATTGATCTCATTATAAGCATATGATCTTACTTTTACATGTTTTGTCAGGTAGATGTAGAACCATTAGCAGACATTTTAACATGTCTGTGTTTGAACTTTGTAGAAATATATTGTTTACATTGTCAAAAGCTTTTTTTTTAAGCTCAACAAATACATCAAAAATGGGATGACCTTCTTGACAGTTGTGCACCAAGTTAGTGACTATCAAGAATGTTGTGCAACTGTTATACCAAGTCTTAAACCGGTGCTAGTTTTAGCTATGAAGCTGTGCTTAGTGATTTTCCACTATATTCATAAATATAGCACACAATGCCTTGCATGAGGTTTGCACAGTAACCCCTGTGTGTGATCAGAACGGTAGCATGATTTATATATAATCAAAAAGAAGGAAATAATACACTCCAACAACAGGAATATAGTAGTTAGCGCTTTCATTTACTATTTCAGCAGTGACTGCACAGGTGCATAGCACTCATCTGCAGACAGTGGCACTACATGAATATGTAAAATAGTTAAGTGTAACATGGTTGTGTTGAATATGGAAATGCAAAGCAAATTCTATAATCATGCCTTTCATTTTTCTAAATATGTAAATTGTATAAAGGTCATCTTTTCATACTTGCAAACTATTTCACAGCAGTTGTATACTGACTTATGCACTGATGATGAACTATTACAATTCTTAAAAATACATGATCCCAAACTGCCTTTTATTTATGGTATTCCAAAACTGCATAAAACTACTACCTCCCCACCGATAAGATTCATTGTGTCAGCCCATGGATGGGTCACGGGTCACTGTCTAAATATCTGGATACACAACTGAAAAGGGATTTAACAGTGGCAGATACCATAATCAAAGAAAAAACTGACTTTCTTCACCAATTATCTGAGTGGTCAACTCAGAGCTCATCTGATGATTTTTATTTTGTAATGCTGGATGTGGACTTGCTTTGTACTGTCATTCCTAATGATATTCACATTAACCATAATAAGAAGTATCTCTTTGAGTTTTCAGATTTTACGCAGTTGAAAGTTGATGTAATATGTGACCTACTTAACCTTGTTCTATCTAGCAATGTTTTTCTATTTCAATGTCCATCGCTAACACCTATGCCACCATTGTAATGTTTCAATGGGAAAGGAAGTATGTAAAGAACAATGTAAATCCATACAGAAGTAAAATTAAGTTGAACAAATGTTTTGTTGATGATCTTTTTCTTATGTGGAATGGAACTGAAACTGGGTTCTCTGAATTTTTAACGTGCATTACCAGCACTACACATTCTTACATTTTAAAAGTGACATCTCACGCACAGGACTGAACTTTTTAGCTATTATCCTTAGTAAATAGGGAGGATAGAAAGTACTATGTACAGGAAATCAGTCAGAACAAATACTTACACAGAACAAGTATGCACCCTCCACACACACACACACACACACACACACACACATATATATATATATATATATATATATATATATATATATATATATATATATAAAAGTATTGTTAAAAAACAATTTATGAGGGTTGCTAGATTAAATACTGATGACAATAATATGAAGACACAATTACTCGCATTAACTGATGAATTTATACAAAGAGGTTATAGGACCACTGTTTTAAATAAAGCCAAAAGTGACGTTATCAGTAAATGTGGAACTGATTCTAAACCCATACTTCTCACTTCTGTACATGACGAGAGACCTAAGAGACAACATACAACTACTTTTAGATATGCTTTGACTTATAATAAAAATGCACCTAAAATCAAGAACATTATTGGAAAGTATTGGGGCTTTCTAACTGAGATCCCTGAGTTATGCAACATTCTGAGTGAGATATCACAATACTGTCACAAGATCTGCCAATTTAAACAATAAATTATGCTACAGAGAGCAACCCACCAGTCACTTTCACTTTACTAGTTATAAACAAGAACATTTAAATGTAATAACTGCGTCCACTGCAATTCTATCAATACTGATAAAAAAAGTATTAAACATCCCATAAATGGGAATGTTTTTAACTTACAAACCTATGGTAATTGCAATACAAGCAACTTGGTTTACCTTGCAATCTGCTGTAAATGTCTTGCATATACATAAGGAAGACTAATAGAAACTTAAAATAAGGATAAGACATTAAGCCAAAAGATACATTGCATGCATTCAAGTTTCTGATACTTAAACTTATAACAGAAGAATTGAAGGGTAGTGATATCAAGCTTGAAACTGAACAAGAAAAACTAAACTTGATTTTTAGATTTAATTCGCACATCCCCCTGGGCTTAATGGCATGGTCATTTTAAGACCTCATCTAGGATACCTGCATAACCAGGTTCAGTAATTGCATTTGATTGTGTGATGTTCTTTAACAATTGTATATAAACCAGCGCTTTTAGCTCCCTAGATGTCTGCTTGATGAAGCCTTAATGGTAAAAGTGTTGCATCACTTAGGTTTTAAGTGTTTTTATCAATTCTTTTATCAGTATTTCAACAGTTTTTAACATTATTAAAATTTGAGTTTGCTTTATTCATTCATGATTGCAAACAGTTTCATATTATTGTAAATTGTATGAGTCTTGGCATATCATGGGCAAGCACAGCTAAGAGCGGTCATTCTTCAAGCACTGTAGCAAAACAGCAGACTCCACAGCAGCTGAAAGTGTTTTTTTTTTTGTTTAAATTAAAGGGGTTAGAACAGTTTCATATAGGGGTATCATTTTGTAGATACCCTGATAGTGTGATTAAAGAATAGAAAGGGGGTGATAGGAAGATTTAAAAAGAGCAAGCAAACAAATTGGGAAACACAGAAGTGACACACCAAGAGAGTTTGAGCTGTAAGAGGATGGGCACTATGTTTTTTCAGGGGAATAGACCCCTCCCCCATTTTTCATATATTTTTTTTTTTTGTAAAGGTTAGCCTGGGTGGGAAATAGGGAAGAGGGTGTAGTAGAAATGATAAGGGAAGAAGGGCTGAGGAAGTCTCAGATGTGTACCCAGTCCACAAAACCTCAAACATGCCCACTGCTAGATGGTGTTGCAGTGGAGGTTCCTGATGTTCAGGGGGTAGGGGGCCTGTGTTGGCACAGTGGTCAGCACTAATTAAGTGTGTGTGTGTGTGTGTGTGTGTGTGTGTGTGTGTGTGTGTGTGTGTGTGTGTGTGTGTGTGTGTGCGCGCGCGCGCATGTTCTACATGCTAAAGAGTGGCATCGACTTGCAGAATTCTCCCATTCAGTGAGGCTTGCCAGGCTGTCACATGCCAGAGTGCCTACTGGATACTGGATCAGCACCTAAACTCAGACCCTTCACAGATGGTCCCTGATGAGCACAAGGTGATCTTTTCCTAGGCTGGGAGGTATGTGCCTAGACTGCTCCTGTGGGACTTGAACCTATATAAAGGTAAAACAAAATGGGAGAGAAACAAAACAATAAAGTAAAAAGAAATGCATAAGCAAAATAATAAATAGAAGAGGAAAAAAGTGGTGGGGTGAGACAAAACAGAAAAAGCACAAAAAAAGGCACACAATACTTAGTTGTAATGCAAGGTATCAAGTTAATAAAGCATTCAGAAAAATATCTTTATTAACGTGCAGTTGGGTACAGAAAGTGCTTATGCGTACACTTGGGGTAATGACTGGGGAAGTGGCTTTGAAACTTGGGCAAATGTGTAACAGTAGTGCTTATGCATACTTGTGGTGAATTGAAATGTTTTTTGTTTCAGTTCCGTACTTTTCAAACACATTTCACAGTACACAGAAAACAAACATGAAAGAACTCACCAACTACTACAGTTAATCAGGCTTAAAAGTGATAGTATAACACATTTTCATTGAGCTATTCCTGTCTTCCATGAAATTTCTTTCATCTGCAAAGGTATAACAACAGTTGTTTGCAGAATTATCACTGAAATCAGTTTTAAAAGCACTGCAGTGCTACTGTTTATGCTACCCTGAATCATGGGTAATGATTTCTACTATGGTTAGTTTAAGTAATATATGTCTTATGGACAACCGTTACTCTTACCAGAAGATTCCACCAGCTTCTTTGTTCACTTTTCTTGTTGAGAATTGTATAGTATTTCTTCCTCAGGTACAAGTAAAAGAGAGAAGGATAATCTTATTTACCTGTATTTAAATGCATTCCCGATATACATATATTTTTTATATTCCCTGCAATCAATTTTAATTATTTCTTATCCTGTCAGATTGTAAATGCTGAATGCATACATGTGTGTATTATTAAAATTCAGTAGTGAAATATTTTACTGCATTGTGTAGGGTAGTGAAGACGTCTGAATGCAGTTCTGTCTTTTTTTGTAAAAATGCATGTACAGGCAGAAAACCTGAACTGCAAAGGCTGAAAAGTAACAATTCAAGGAAGTGTGAATTTACTTTTCTGCAGAACATGGCCTAATGTACAATAATGAAGTAAAACAACTTGTTCTCTGAAAGTGTATTTGCAGCTCATCATTAAACCAAAGTAAGCCCACTGTCCCCTCCCAGTCTGACTAGGTTGTGGTGAGTGTCATTTCAGCCATCTTGTACGTGCAGTAAGAAATACTTAGAAGCAAACTATTAAGTTCGGCAATTATTTTTACTTATATTTAGTTACATCTCACAAAATATGCCTTCTTGTAATAATCCAAAAAGGCCTTATAGCTTTTTCAAAGTAATGCTACACAATTCTTTAAATCTGTAACTGCATGTTTTATTTACATCTGTATTACATGCAATCAGCATTATTGATATGTGAACATCAGTAATACATTTGCAGACTTACCTGGACAGATTACTAATGTCATATTCTTTACTGATATTTTCATTTATTACTGGAACCTCTTAACAGGAAACAGCAGCGTTTTCTGTAATGAAAGGACAGATATCTGATTACAAGGAATGGCATTTATTTTTTTCTTAATGCATTTCAGAATATCACCTCAAGTGCATATTTGCAGGCTGAGACAGCTGACTGCTGAAGTACAAGTACTTGTACAATTTTTATATATCTATTCACATATAACACACACACACACACACATATATATATATATATATATATATATATATATATATGGGTTCACTAGATAATCTCAAAATACTGAAATGTCGAATTTCAGTATTTCGAGACTGAATAGTCGAAAGTGCAGTTACGTGAAACTGCACTATCTCGAATGCAGAAATTTCGAATCTGCTGTCGTGGTGTCATGTTCATGATGTGCGGTTTGTGGATTTAGCTGGGGATTCAGGTAAGTGGTGTTTATGTAAGGGTATTGGGTAGGGATTTTAGTGTGTGTGAGTTCTGTGTAGTGGTGGATTTTGTGTGTTTGTGTGTTTAGTGCGACCTTGGAGTTAGTATATACAATTGTGTGGAGGTTGCAGGGTGGCTTGCCCCCCTGCTTATAGGTAGGGTAGGTGTGTGTTGTATGTTATGTTGCATTTGTGTGTGTTGTTTTGTTTGCTGTAGTGTAGTTAGGTATGTGTATGTGTGTTTGTTTGTGTGGTGGTGGTGGTGTGTGTGTGTGTGTGTGTGTGTGTGTGTGTGTGTGTGTGTGTGTGTATATGGTCGCGATTTTGGTTTTCGGGTATGTGGAATTTCGACTACATAGTCTCGAAATACTGAAATTCAACATTTCAATATTTTGAGATTGTCTAGTGAATCTATATATATATATATATATATATATGTGTGTGTGTGTGTGTGTATATATATATATATATATATATATATATATATATATATATATATATATATATATATAACCCAGCCACTGGGGATGCACAAGCCAGTGCATTTCTTTGTGCCGGTCCCAAGCCCGGATAAATGGGGAGGGTTGCGTCAGGAAGGGCATCCGGCATAAAACTTCTGCCAAAAATTACTGATGCGGAGAACTTTTCATAATTGCATACCGGTTCGGTCGAGGCCCGGGTTAACAACGACCGCCACCAGTACTGTTAGCCAACAGGGTGCTGGCGGAAATTGGGCTACTGTTGGCCGAAGGAGAAGAGGAGGGCGAAGGCGTGCCCAAAGGCAGGAAGATAGGAGGAAGGTTAGGAGTGTAGCAGTGAGGGTAGGAACTTTGAATGTTGGCAGTATGACTGGTATAGGAAGAGAGCTAGCTGATATGATGGAGAGAAGGAAGGTTGATATATTGTGTGTGCAAGAGACCAGATGGAAGGGAAGTAAGGCCAGGTGTTTAGGAAACGGGTTCAAATTGTTTTATCATGGTGTGGATGGCAGGAGAAATGGGGTAGGGGTTATACTAAAGGAACAATATGCCAAGAGTGTTTTAGACGTGAAGAGAGTGTCTGACCGAGTGATGTTTATGAAGCTCGAAATTGATGGTGTAATGATGAATGTTGTTAGTGCATATGCTCCTCAAGTTGGGTGTGCGATGGAAGAGAAAGAGAAATTTTGGAGTGAGTTGGATGAAGTTGTGGTGAGTGTACCCAAGGGTGAGAGACTAGTGATTGGAGCGGACTTTAATGGGCATGTTGGTGAAGTGAACAGAGGGATGAGGAAGTGATGGGTAGGTATGGTGTTAAGGAGAGGAATGCAGAAGGTCAGATGATTGTGGATTTTGCGAAAAGGATGGACATGGCTGTGGTGAATACGTATTTTAAGAAGAGGGTGGAGCATAGGGTGACGACAAGAGTGGAGGAAGATGCTCACAAGTTGATTATATACTATGTAGGAGGGCCAGTCTTAAGGAGATTGGAGACTGTAAAGTGGTGGCAGGTGAAAGTGTAGTTAAGCAGCATAGATTAGTGGTATGTAGAATGACGTTGGTGATCAAGAAGAGGAGGAGGAATGTGAAAGCTGTGCCAAGGATTAAATGGTGGAAGTTAAAAAGGGTGATTGTGAAGTGGAGTTTAGGGAAGAGTTAAGACAGGCACTGGGAGGCAGTGGAGAGTTACCGAATAGCTGGGTAACTACAGCAGAACTAGTAAGGGTGACTGCTAGAAAGGTGCTTGGTGTGACATCTGGACAGAGGAAGGAGGACAAGGAGACCTGGTGGTGGAATGAGGAAGTACAGGAGAGTATACAGAGGAAGAGGCTGGCGAAGAAGAAGTGGGATTGTCAAAGAGATGAAGAAAGTAGACATGAGTATAAGGAGATGAGGCGATGGCAAAGAGAGAGGTGGCAAAAGCTAAGGATAGGGCATATGGAGAGTTGTACGAGAGATTGGACACTAAAGAGGGAGAAAAGGACCTGTACCGATTAGCTAGACAGAGGGACAGAGCTGGGAAAGATGTGCAGCATGTAAGGGTGATAAAGGATAGTGAGGGAAAGGTACTCACAAGAGAGGAGAGTGTGTTGAGTAGATGGAAAGAGTATTTTGAGAGGCTGATGAATGAAGAGAATGAGAGAGAGAGAAGGTTGGATGATGTGGGGATAGTGAATCAGGAAGTGAAACAGATTAGCAAGGAGGAAGTAAGGGCAGCTATGAAGAGGATGAAGAATGGAAAGGCTGTTGGCCCAGATGACATACCAATGGAAGCATGGAGGTGCTTAGGAGAAATGGCAGTGGAATTTCTAACTAGATTGTTTAATGAAATTTTGGAAAGTCAGAGGATGCCTGAGGAGTGGAGAAAAAGTGTTTTGGTACCTATCTTTAAGAATAAGGGTGATGTGCAGAGCTGCAGTAACTACAGAGGGATAAAACTGATTAGTCACAGCTTGAAGTTATGGGAAAGAGTAGTGGAAGCAAGGTTAAGAAGGGAGGTGATGATTAGTGATCAGCAGTATGGTTTCATGCCAGGAAAGAGCACTACAGATGCAATGTTTGCTCTGAGAGTGTTGATGGAGAAATACAGAGAAGGTCAGAAGGAGTTGCATTGCGCCTTTGTAGACTTGGAGAAAGCATATGACAGGGTGCCTAGAGAAGAGTTGTGGTATTGTATGAGGAAGTCGGAGTGGCAGAGAAGTACGTAAGAGTGGTACAGGATATGTACGAGGGTAGTGTGACAGTGGTGAGGACTGCAGTGGGAGTGACAGATCCGTTTAAGGTGGAGGTGGGATTACATCAAGGATCAGCTCTGAGTCCTTTCTTATTTGCAGTGGTGATGGACAGGTTGACAGATGAGATCAGACAGGAGGCCCCGTGGACTATGATGTTTGCAGATGACATTGTGATCTGTAGTGAGAGTAGGAATCAGGTTGAGGAGACTCTGGAGAGGTGGAGATATGCTCTAGAGAGCAGAGGAATGAGGGTCAGCAGGGCTAAGACAGAATATATGTGTGTAAATGAGAGGGAGGGTAGAGGAATGGTGAGGATGCAGGGAGTAGAGTTGGTAAAGGTGGACGAGTTTAAGTACTTGGGATCAACAGTTCAGAGTAATGGTGAATGTGGAAGAGAGGTGAAGAAGAGAGTACAGGCAGGGTGGAATGGGTGGAGAAGAGTGTCAGGAGTGATTTGTGACAGACGGGTATCCGTAAGAGTGAAAGGGAAGGTCTACAAGAGTGTAGTGAGACCAGCTATGTTATATGGGTTGGAGACAGTGGCATTGACAAAAAGGCAGGAGTCAGAGCTGGATGTGGCAGAGTTAAAGATGTTAAGATTTGCAATCGGTGTGACTAGGATGGATAGGATTAGGAATCGGTATATTAGAGGGTCAGCTCATGTTGGACAGTTTGGAGACAAAGCAAGAGAGACGAGATTGCGTTGGTTTGGACATGTGCTGAGGAGGGATGATGGGTATATTGGGAAAAAGATGCTAAGGATGGAGCTGCCAGGTAAGAGGAATAGAGGAAGGCCTAAGATAAGGTTTATGGACGTGGTGAGAGAGGACATGCAGGCGGTTGGTGTGACAGAGCAAGATGCAGAGGATAGGAAGAAATGGAAAGAGATGATCCGCTGTGGCGACCCCTAACGGGAAAAGCCGAAAGAGAATGATGATGATATATATATATATATATATATATTAGGGAGGGTGTGGGGACATAGCCCCCCCACATTTGGGGGATGCTACCTAATTTGGTTTTATATTGTATTTCACCAAAAGCTTCAAAACAATACATTTTAAACCATAGACATGCACACTTACAACACCAATGACTAACTCTTTCCAGAAGACAATATAAACTCAAACTAGGTGGGGGGGCTATGCCCCCACACCCCACCCAACTATATATACTAACTCCAGGATAACAATACAGTGGGGAAAAGGGCATATACCTTTTACTTACCTTACAGTACTCTACACAGTGCCAGTACTTCACTTCAGTGAAATGAGATTCGCTGAAATGAGTTTTCAGTAATTTGAGCTTTCAGAGATTTGGTGAAGGTGAATTGAAATTAAGTGAAATGAGCTTTCAATGAAACAATTAGATCCATATATATATATATATATATATATATATATATATATATATATATATATCTATGTGTGTGTGTGTGTGTGTATATAGATGTGTGTGTATATATAAATATATAAATATATATATATATATATATATATATATATAAATATGTATATAAATATATATATATATATAGATATATATATATATGGGATTAGTACTGATCCCCGAATGAAAATTTAACCAAATCAGTAATGGCCAGGCATACTTAAGCGAAAGTGCTTTTCACCGAAGAAGGAATTTTGCTTAAGTATGGCTGTTGCAGAGGTCATACTATGGCGCGGATAAGGGAAAATTCCCTTTTCCCCACTGTAGTGCAATCTCGGAGTGAGAATATTAAAGTAAGGGGGGTGTTAATTTAATTTTTTTTGTTTGTTATTTTAGTGAATGCATTTTTTCGGTGAAAGCGCTTCTGCTAAAGTGTGTTCAGTGATGGCGGATTCACATATATGTGTGTGTGTGTGTGTGTGTGTGTGTGTGTGTGTGTGTGTGTGTGTGTATATATATATATATATATATATATATATATTTTTTTTTTTTTTTTTTTCAGGTTTATATGGATTAAAATTGTACTTACTGTAGAAATTTTGCCTTCTCGCCTGAATCTGATCACCCCAGTTGGCTAGCTGGTCAGCATTACACTTTTGCAAGTCATCATACATTTAATGGCACTGCTGACTGGAGTAGATTATACCTGTCAGGGTCAACAACAGGCTGTCACTCAACTCCTGCCACATATCGATTTTTTTCTAAGTCCTGGTCCGTGTGTATACATGGATCTTCTCCAGGTACGAGTCATGCAGAAGTTAGAGCATGATTAGGGTCTCTTTCTCAGACTAGCCGGGAACACAGCCTTGTGCCTTTACAGGTACTGCCATCTGTCGAAGAGCCAGAACCAGAATGAGAAAAGTATGGTGGGGGCTGTATTATACAGATTTAGAACCACTCCCAGCGGAGTGTGACATCACCTTGACCAAACACTTTTTTAGTAGCATGATCATTACTTACATCAGATACTGATAACAGTGACAGGTTTGGTGTAACCATAAATGCTTTGTCACACCCTCTTTTTTCTTAAAGGCAAACACTTACCAGAGTACACAATTAAACAGATTATTTGTAAGTTTATCTAAATCAATCAGCTGCTGCCAGTAATATTTCTTCATAACATTTTCTATTTTTTTCTTATATCTGCATTTGTTTATGTGCATTCAAGTGTGACCTATCATTTCTTTATCTTTATTTTTTCTTGCTTTTATTAATAGGTAGTGGAGAAAGAAATGTCAATACTAATGTGAGAAAGTGTTTCTAGGACTTTTCTACATGTATTACTTGTTAAGGTGTGTCAAACAGACCTGGATGGTCAGGGATTAACAGTCACATTCACTGCAACCTGACATTCAGATGACTGCATTTTTAATTTTACCAGTATATCCATATATTAGCTAGTTTTGGCTAAAACAAGTGAAAATGGAAACAGAAAACAACAAGGAGCTCGTACACGGAAGAGTATGGTTCAATCCTTTAATCCACAGTTTAGCGCTTTCAACTGGAACACCCCAGTCTTCTTCAGAACTGATAAAAACATACACCTGTGCAGGTATATATAGTCATAGAAAATCAATTAGTAAAAAAACCGCCAAAACTCTTAAAGATATACATCACGATATCATAATATAGAAAATACCTTCCTGACTAATCATGTAATAGGATAAAATCCAAGAAATACCTTCATATATACAAAACTTAGAATACTTAGAATATTAAAATATTAACAATTGTGGCTGATGAAAATTATCAGATACAATGAATATCTGAAATGAATCATTCATGAAAAGTGTGCATAAAAAAATCTACTATACTAGACAGTATAACTATGCAATTCATGTCATGTCATTAGATGAACTGGGTAAACCCCACTTTTAAGGTGTAGGTAAATGGGCATGACCATACTAGGTCAGACCTATTGGGATAGTACCAGGAAATGCTCTTCCGTGTACGAGCTCCTTGTTGTTTTCTGTTTCCATTTTCACTTAGTTTTGGCTAAAGCAGCATGTGTCTGCAAACAGCTTGGCTTTGCTGCAGCGTGCTACAGAGTTTGCAAATGTCTGCAGCATGTCCGTGCCTTCTCAGACTCATTCATGTAGTAAGTCACGTGTTCACAATTGGCAAAAATCCAAAATACACCGATGTATTTTGTAACACATTTGGCTTATATTACGATTCAGAGACATGCATATAAATTACACTAATTTACATATAAAATATGTATAAAAGCCTGAATTTAAGCCACATGGCTGAGCTGTGTCATACTGACTTGCAAATAGCAGAGATAGATGGCCAATTACTTAGGATACCTCAGACATCCCAAAGTAAGAAAAATTTTGTAAAAGAAGTAATAGTCATTAACAAGACAATTAACAGTTCCTATTCTAGTGTTTTAAAGGTCTGCTGCAATGCATTTTGAACTGTACTGTGTTTTTACATTAAATGACTGTTTACTTGCAGTTTGTCTGGCATGTGCTTCTGTACTTTGAAAATGTAATAACTGAGCACTACATTAGTGTTATTCTCCATGCAATTTTAGACCTTGTTACTGAACTTGTCAATGTTTACTGTGCATAAGACATAAATACAGATAAGTAGTGAAACTGTTGTTTTAGAAATGTCAGTAATGGGAGTTCCTAGCAATGGCAGACAGTACTGCATTTTTGAACTGAAAAATCAAGTTGTGCTCTTTGCAATCACAACTGTGTCAGATTGTTTCTGTAGCTGAGTTGGTGGCAGGAATAGCAGGCCAGTTGATTATACTTTAACTACTGATGTCGTGCAGAGAGTATTGTGGAGGTGTCTGACATTGAAACCCTTTTATTTTATTTTTTTTAATTTTTTTCCTGTGTAGTACATATGGAGAATAAGGGATCTAGGCATAGACATAACAACTTTAGCTATGAGGAAAATCATGTACTCATGGGAGCACTTAGGACATATGGTTAACTGCTGTTTGGTAAAGGGGGGCCCAGACAAACTGAGAGGAGTAAAGGAAAGCAAAGCAAGAAAGCCATGTAGTAGTTGTAATCAATGCAGTTGGAAGCAGAAACAGATGTCTAGCACAGTACAAGAAAAGAGCAAATGATAAGGTAGAACATACTAGAAGGAAGGCCTGGCAGAATGCAATTTGTAGGACCACTACGGGTGGGGTGGGGGGGCTCTGAATCTTATTAAGGTAACACCAGAAGATGAATTCCTTCTGTCTATCCCTTGGGAAGACTGATACAGAACTTGGTGCAATGGTAATAATTAGAGGTGGTGTGGGCACTGTTCCATCAAATCAAAGTCAGCAGCAGCACCTGCACTGTTCCGGTCCTGAAAGTTGGTTTAAAGTATACTCCTTTTAAATATTTAAAACTGAATACTGACAAACAGTGCTGTAAGTAAACACATCACAATTCATTATTATTACCATTATTATTATTATTATTATTATTATTATTATTATGTCAGCCTTGTATATCAGCAGCTAATGAAAATGAAGGCAGACGTCATGGCAATTGTCCCAACCCCCACCCCCACCCCATCCGTAAGAATGCTATACCAATGCTGTTGCAGTACTATTAACATGTTGTAATGATTTATTTTACTGATACAAAAGTTCAACCGTACCAATAAATATGGATGAAGTCAGCAGTAGAATGGATGTTGCTGCTGATGATGATGATAATGAAGTTGGAATTACTAGGCATCCTGAGTGAAGTAGCAGGCAGTCTGCCAGTATAATGGCAGGCTCTTTGACATCACAACACGTTAGTAATGCTACAGAAAGTGACATTGCATCGCAAAGTCAAGCACAGGCTAATATTCCACTCATGCTTGTACACTAGAAGCGAACATGCACGTCTACACCAGTGTCTCCACGGGCCTCATGTTCCAGGTGAAAATCCCAGTCACTAAGCACTGTCTGATCACTGACAGGAGGATCCCCTTCCTCCTCTAGATCACACCATTGGACTAACTCACCTTACAGTTCTCATGGTAGCCCATCCCCCAGATCTGATGCACCATCACCTACCTTTCAACAGAAGATGTGTACGACTCATTTGATCTAGAGCTACTTTGACTTAACATTTCTTTGTAAGTATCTTTGTGTAATGAAACTTAAGGATTAGTTTGTGTTTGGGATGAGAGTGAGGTGGACATATAAGCAGAGTTATTCCCTTCAGGCTGTTACTTTCACTATATTCTGAAGTTGCAATCTTGTACATTTGTGATTAAATGCAATTGTGTTATGAGGAGAAGTATGTGCATGTGTTACGTGCATAAATATCTCATTACTGCAGAAATGAAGAAAGGGTCTGAATTCAATAATATTTTACAGTAAGAATGACGTGAAGTACAGTGTAACAATATTTACAGATAAATTGAAAATGAAAGTTACATTTCTCACTGCTGGCAGCACCTGTTTCTATTTAATACTAAATAAATAAGTAAAAAACATCTATTAACTACAGCACATGCAAATGCTGACTTATTTATGTATTTATTTGCTGATTTTCAGCATCACTGCACAGGAATCAGTGAGCACTCAGATAAACATCTAGTAATAAAAAAAATTTTTGATATCAGAGAATGTCAGATGAGGCCATGCACAACATAGCACAGCCCAGAGGTATCAATGCATGCATAAATAATACTGTACATGTTTTTTTAAAAGAAAAAAGGAAACACTGACCTGAATGTCTCAGTCCATAGTTCTATACTAAATGCCACTTCTTAACTTGTGCAGTCACATGCTATGCAGAAGACTGCCGCATGGGGTCCCTTACTACTGCTGCTGTCTAGTCATCATTAGTCATTATTTGAACACAAGTGGGAGCTGCAGTGACAGCATGGGTCACCTCACCACCAGACCAGTGCATAATCATATTATGCAAAAGGCAACAGGCATTGAACATCCTACATGCAGTAGCTGGGCGATACTGAAGGGCACCCCCAGACTCATCCAGACACCTGAAAGAGGTCTTCAGGAGGCCAAAAACTCTCTCAATAACAATACTGGTTTGGAACAGGGATGTATTATATTTCTCCTCCACATCTCCAGATGGATTTTTCACTGGAGTCATGAGCCATGGCTACAGTGGCTATCTGGCATCCCCTTACAAAAAACATGTTACAACTTACTAACAAGATGACCACTGGGCATCTTACCAAACAGGAAGAGCTGGTAATGTGCCAGATATGGGAATCATGTGCACTGCCAGGATGCTGGCAGAGACACTGGTGATGCACTTCCATGCATTACTCACTACCTGGCAGCTGATGGAATGGAAGCTCTTCCTATTTTGGGACTGCTTATCCTGTAGACCAGAAGGGGGCCCTAGTTGTGACATGGGTGTACTCTATTACACAGAGTACCTCAGGGAAACATGCCATCCCATAAAAGGAACACATAGCCTGAGCTTGGTCTTCTGGTCACATTGGGAAATAGATGTGCTGATCAACATGTGCCAAGAGTACATCTGGGAACTCCTTCAGTATCCCTGAAGCAGAAGTGGGTAAGATCCCCAAAATGTCCCCAATTTGCCTCTGCAAGGTTCCCCTGTAGCAAGTATAGTGAGGGCTATACATACTTTGGTGTCCACAGAAACAGGAAGTCCACACGTTCCTCTACTGCCCCTATGAGGGTCAAACATGCCACTAAGACCCTTATAATGTCCCTGTTCACTCTAAACATATCAAGGATTTTCTGATTATCAAAGTTATAATGAGTAGTCCTTTGCCAATATTTCCATCTTCTTGGTGGGCAAGTGCCACTGGGTGTAAACGGATTTGGCCCAGCCAAGACAAACAACTGTGAACTAGAAATAGTAAAGCTTGCTGCAAGAGATAACATTTTCACCAACTGCAACTCTAACACTTTTGGTGAATCTTTCTTTTTTATATCACATCAACAACAAACACGGGAAAGGAGGAAAAGTGATTATGAATTGCAACTGGTGTAAAATAGCCTTAATTTGCATAAAAACATTGAAGTCACTTCTCATAACCATCTTATTATCTGCTTATTTTCATATCTACATTTGGGGACAATGTGAATTGGCATAACTGGCCTCTGTGAATCGCGGCTTAGCTGCATCTGTCTACACTCACCCCCAAATTCCCTAACATATTTGCACTACTCACTATGAATACCGCCCATTATCTTTCACCACTCAATGACAATGCCATAATCAGAGTAAGTTAAAAATTAAAGTTTGTCTAGAAAAGTTTAAAACACCAGTCCAGAAAAAGGCAAGAAAATCTGTAGCTAAAGACATTTTCCTGCCTCAGGCAGATTAAGATTAAGCAGTTCACAGATTATGACTTCCATCTAAAAACGTATAGTAATTTTAGACCAGGGCTGCCATTTCATTCAGATCATTCAATTAAGAGTACAGGACTATACTCAGAGTCAGAAAGCACAATGGTTCCTTAAGAAACTTAGAGAAATTTAAATTTGTGCATTAAACTACAAATTACTTAATCACTGCTCACTCACTCACTGATAAAAACTTAAAAAAAAAATTACTCTGCCCTGATTTCAAACCAGTATTGACCATGCATACACCTAAGCAAGACAAATCAGTCCTTCTTTTAACTAACATCATCCATCTGGATACTAAATGCCGACACATCAGAAGGTCCTCCATATCCATGCAAGACATTAAACGCTGCAAGATTTTCTGGTTAATAAAGAGGAATGTGAATGTTTCAAAGTATACAACCTAAAATCTAAACAAAGGCACATAGCTTATTACTAACACTTTAGATTTACAGTACACAAAATGAGCAGTAGCAATGATTATCTTGTGTCATATGCCATTTGGTGTTTTGTTGCCTCACAACAAGAGGTACTCCTGTTCGATTCTTGGCTGGTGTGCTTTCTGTGTAGAGTCTGCATGTCCTCCCTGCAGTCGAGTGGCCTCCGAAAGACATGCGTGAATGGGTGTGCCTTCGCTGAAGGTTGGGCGTCGGGCTGGCAACTCGGCACCATAAAAATCTACTACCAATCATTAGCTGAACGGAGTTCTGCTGTGGCGACCCCTAACCAGGAAAAGCAGAAAAGACAAACAACAACTAAACGATTATTTGCATAATACCAAATGCATTTCATGTTTTTCTTCTGTCAGCAAAATTAATTTGTTCACACCAAATTGGTTTTATTTATTGTTGTTCTGTGTTAAATTTCCTTTCCTTCATATTTGTTGTATTTTTACAAATATGCAATGTTTACTTGTTCTAAAATGTTAAACTGGTAATCTTGTGTCTGTTTATTTTAATTTTTATTTTATTTAACATTTGTTGACCGGGAAAGTCCGACTAGGTTCCACAGATCCTGTTTTCACCGGAGGCCCAGGGAGAAATGCTCCAGAAGCATTAGTCTGTTATGTAGATTTTTTTTGTCCTGCACCTGGGTCACTTTATTTACTTCAGTTTATTTATTTAATTTTATTTTTATTTGTTGTCTGGGAAGTGAACTGATTAATAGTCACTTTTCAATTATGACCTAGGTTCAAATAGGAGTAACTTAGCAACAGCATACAGTTGTTAAGTTGCAGAAATGCTGCTTGACAATACTCAATATACAGAGTACTACCATTTGTTGAGTACTAACTACAAAAGGGGCAGCTAGAGATGTAACATTTACAGAAGAATCAAAAGCATGTTGAGATATACACAGAGGTTCACAGTAGAAGAAACAGGTATGTGCTGGTGATTGCTCTATGCCTCTTCAACAAGTAGGTAAAACCAGGTACTTACAATAAAATATTTTGTGCATTTGTGGAAGAAGACATTTTACACATTAGAATACCCAAAAACCCAGTCAGTGTTCTGCTATTAACACGAATATGCTAAAAATAAATATTTGCATATCTCCATACATTTTGTGCACTTATATGCTCACACATTTGCCTTACTTTACTATATCTTTAGTATAGTAGGCATGTTATTATTTGCAGTAGCCACTGTCTCTGAAGCACTAACATTTGGCTTCAGTAACGAGATGTTATTTTAGTTTTGTACAAAATCCTTAAAGTGTTTTAATGTATCATTTCTACTCCAGGTTATTCCAAAGCTTCAGAAGGAATTTTCTTCATTTGCTAGACTGAAAGGGAGTCAGTTTCTTGTGATTGCATTACCAATATTTCATACAAGTGGGCAAGCCAGGTGTGTAGCTATAAGTATAGACAATAACAGTAAGCTGTTGTACACTGATTATTTTAAGAATTGTTATAGCAAGTTATAGATATATCTATTTGTTAAGGGTTTTGCGGTTTTTGTAATAACAGACAGTCTTATTTCTGGGTTCAGTTAAGTGTATAAAGCATACTTTATTCAATACTATCAAGCCCAAAAATTGTTAATCATCCAGCCCACTTATTTAATAAGCAAATGCATAAGTAGACATAAAAATAAATATTTACAGTTGCCAGTTGGTGCAGCAGATTTCCTTCATCTCAAATTTGCCTACTGTGTGACATTGAGCAAATCTCTTAGCCCAAAATTGCTCCTGGGTTGCCAGGAAGATGGGACTTTGTGTCCAGTGTGGTCCTACCTGGTTAACAAATAGGTTTTCTTACTACATATAACAAAGGTGAACTAGCTGAAATACATAGAGACCATCAAACTAATAACCAAGCAGCAAATATTAGCCAATAAAGGTCCGTCCCTCTCTTGATACCACAGAAACAGACAAGTTCTTCCAGAAGCACAAAATAAAACTTTTAATTAGATTAAAGCGCTTTTCGTTTCAAACCATGAAACTTCATCGGAATAATGTTACATTACATTCCCTCTAGATAAATACTCTACAAACACATAGGATAGACCAATACAATTTAAAATAAAGGTATTCATTGGATACAGATATTCCTCATCACCCTTACCATTCATTTTAAAAGGGGTAGACATATACTAAATTGTCACATACTTATATTCCACACAGAAAAAAACTTCTTTTAAAAAATGATAATAGTAATAGTAACACTGTCAAGAACACATGTGTATATAAAAGTATGCATATAAATATATAAAAATCACATGTAAATATAACATATAAAACAATATGTAATATTGCCACAGTCATCTAACACTGTAGGTGTAAAACCTGCATTAAGGCTCTCATTTTTAAGGCAGAAACAATAGATAAGTTGTCATTTAAACCAGGACTAGTACAGGCATCCAGCTGAAGTTGCCATATTAATTCTCGTAACTCTAACCTGGTCTTCAATCACCACCCCGTTCAAAAGGTTTTACCTGCTCTACTACCCAGAATTTAAACTCTGCATTACTGCCTTATTTTCAAGGAATCTTAATTGGAGGGAGATGTTTTCTGAGGCTACCCCTAAATTATCCTGCAATAGATTATATAAGAAGAATGATATACTTGAAAAACCAAAAGATGGTCCAGAGGGAATTTAACCAAGGTGGTACCTTGTTGAAAAACTTGAATACCAACGAGAATATCAGGATAATGAAACCTGATAAAGGATGAGGATTAATGGAACACATGGATTATTGTGGAAAAATGCTCAAATTCAGAAGGCAGGTATTTACAGGTCTCTCAGGGCAAAATTGATATGTCTTATAGACAAACTAACTGGATTTTGGAAGACAATTTACTTCAATGAGCTATAGACAGACAGATATTTAGCTATTTGAGTGTTAATAAACCAGTTATCCCGGGGATATTTGGGATACCAAAGACTCATAAGGATGTCAACAATCCACCCCTTAGGCCCATAGTTGCCTCAGGGGGCTCTAAGACCCAACCTTTGGCTATATATGTGGACTTTAAATTGAAGCCATTTTAAGGTTTAGTTGATCATATACTGATTGACTCATGGGACGTTTTATCAAGATTGGTAAAATTGCTTACCAAGATAGTCTTGTGTTTATTACTATAGACATCAAAGATTTTTTATCCGTTATATCCCAAAATCGGGTTTAACGTGGTTTAAAAACATGCTTGTTGAACTGGACTTTTTATCAACTATTGATTTTAGGCTGGTTATGGAAAATATGGAGATAGTCCTAAAAATAATTTTATTTTTTTCCAAGAAAAGTATTATAAACAACAAGACTGAGTGACCATGGGAGCCTCATGTGCCACGGTGTATGCCAATCTCATAATGTTGTATTGGGAGAAGTATTATGTTTTTACCTCTGAGCATTACAAATACATTAAGGGGTATTTCTGCTCTTTGGATGACATTATGGTATTATGGGATGGCCCCCTGGAGTTTATAATCAAATTTATGGAATATATTGAGTCAACAACCGAATTTCTGAAATTTACTCACCATGTAGAAAACACCAGCACTGATTATTTGGATGTCAGAATTACCAAAGTCTTTAGTAGGCAGAGATTTGTATCTAGAATATTTCTGAAAAAATATTTTTCCAACATGTATTTACATTTTGAAAGTAAACAACCTTATTATCAGAAGAGGAACATTGTGAAAGGCCAGATGGTCAGGGCAGTTCATATGAGATCCTTAAAGGAAGACTTGCTAGAAGAATTAGAAATTATTTCTAAATTCTTTGTAGCAAGAGGTTACCTCCAGGATTTAATTGTCACTATTAAAAATGATATTTTAGCCAGGTTAGGCAATAAATATATTCCTTTGTGGAACTATGATGTTAATCTAAATAACAATCCCCCTGGGGTAGTAGTGGGAGGAAGGAACACAACGGCTAAAAATGGCCTTGGCGATGAGCAGTTCTTTGTGGTTACTTATAAACAAGATACTAACAAAATTAAACAGAATATTTCCAAGTTTTGGGATATATTCAAATCATGCCTAATAGTCTCAAGGTTTTCAGTTACCCACTTAAATTTAGTTACAGGAGGGGAGCAAATCTAAAAAAAATGTGTTTGAGTAAAATGCTAATAGGGTTAACATCGGGGGGTGGGGGGCTAGAAGGAAGTTGGGTACCTGTGCTTGTGGACATTGTTCCCAATGCACCTTTGTTGCTAACAAAAGTGAACTGTGTATACCTAGCATCAATAAAAATGTTGGTATGGCAGCAAAAGAATATTCAACTGCCATTCAAAAGGTGTGGTTTATTTGGCTTACTGCACACAATGTTACAGTTACTATATAGGGAAAACCGAAAGGAGTTTAAAACACAGGATCTATGAAAATGTCCATGATATATACAATAAAAAGGAAACTAACACTTTATTTAGACATGTTATGTCATGCAGTAATGCAGTTTAAATTTTGGGTAGTAGAGCAGGTAAAACCTTTTGAACAGGGTGGTTATTGGGAGACCAGGTGAGAGTTTGAGAATTATTATGGTAACTTCAGCTGGATGTTTGTACCAGCCTTAGTTTAAATGACCACCTACCTATTGTTCCTGCCTTAAAAATGAGAGCCTTAGTGTAAGTTTTACACCTACAGTGTTAGATTACTGTGGCAATATTACATATTGTTTTACGTGTTATATTTACATGTGATTTTGTATATATTTTTATGCATACTTTTATATATACGTGTTCTTGACAGTGTTACTATTACTATTATCATTTTTTAAAAGAAGTTTTTTTCTGTGTGGAATACAAGTATGTGACAATTTAGTATATGTCTACCCCTTTTAAAATGAATGGTAAGGGTGATGAGGAATATCTGTATCCAATGAATACCTTTATTTTAAATTGTATTGGTCTATCCTATGTGTTTGTAGAGTATTTATCTAGAGGGAATGTAATGTAACATTATTCCGATGAAGTTTCATGGCTTGAAATGAAAAGCGCTTTAATCTAATTAAAAGTTTTATTTTGTGTCTGTGGAAGAACTTGTCTATTTCTGTGGTATCAAAAGAGGGACGGACCTTTATTGGGCTACTATTTGCTGCTGGGCTGTTTGGTTACTAGTTTGATGGTCTCTACGTGTTTTGGCTAGTTCATTTTGTTATTTTGAGTGTATATTCATGGATATGGCAGCAAACGGAGTCCAAGGTAATCCTTTACCCAATTCAAGTCAAACTACAGTGTTGGGTGAACTTACAAGGATTGTGGCATTTTTTTCGCAGTCTGAGTCGCAAGACCAGGAAGCAGAGAGTTCTATACCCTGTTACTAGTGGAGACAAGAGGATTTGACATCATTTCTGGTTTCTGGGAGAGGAATGGCATCTGCTGGTTTGGCGTCTTTATCTAACATGGGCGAGCATGAAGTGGAAAGACCAGGGTGACCTAATAGGGATTCAGAAGCTCCAATGCGTTATCAAGAATACTTGAACTTGGATTTTACCCAGTGGATGAAATGGATGGATTTTGTTAAAGACACCAGTCAGTGTTTGGACACTAGTAGGTCATACCAAGGTATGGTCCACAAGTTAAAAGATGTACTTTTAAAATACAAATCTGTTATGTTGGACAATTGTTTTTTAAAGGAATGTATTGCCTCAAAACGCGTGTCACATGGTTTGAGATTAGGGAAGTTTCCAAATAATCTTTCTTCTGGTTCTGAATTTTTCAGTGAGATTGTGGACATTTTAAACAACTGAGGACTTGCTATTATGCATACTATTATTGCTGATAATGAAAAACAGATGGAAATTATGTTAAATGAAATTAGTGAATTAAATAAGGGTATTCAGGATGATATATTATTTTCCTTGGGGGAATATAAAGAAAAATATCTGTGTGGTTTACATGATGTTGACATAGCTATGGCTAAAATCATAAAAGAAAATTATGTAAGTTAGAGAGGTATGAGACAGAAAAAAAAAGGAAGGTTTTGCTTACACTATGCTTTTGCCTAACAAAAAAGAGCGTGTTAAACAAGATTGTGAAGCACAACCTGAGGGTGTTAGTAGCAGTTATCTAAACCTCCAGGAATGCCCTGTGGAGGACATCCCTTTAGGGAGACCAGGCCCTAGCAGATCCCCGAGGATACAGAACATGCAAGCCCAGCCCACATATGCTCAGATGGCACATGGTTGGAATTCCAATACACATTACAGAGGAAAAGGCAACAAATGGAGAGAGAGACTTAAATGAACCATTTTTTGAGTTGGGAAATTCATTTTTGGATAGTAGAGAGGTGAGCAATGGTATTCAAAATGAGGGACACATTTACACATACAATGACTTTTATATAATCAATTATAATGATGTCCCTTGGAGGTTACACACTTTAAGTTATTTGAAAAATGATTTAATTTTGTCCCTGCAGTCAAAGGTAAAATTAATGAGATGTTACTGAACATTAAATTATTTTTGAGGAATCTTAATTTGAGGGAGATGTTTTCTGAGGCTACCCCTAAAATTACCATGTGATATATTATATAAGAAGAGCATTATTAATCCACCATTGAACTCCGTTTTAAGTAACTTTCGAACCTTGGTTGAGAATGAGATTAAGATATACTTGAAAACCAAAAGATGGTCCAGAGGGAATTTAACCACGGAAGAAGGTACCTTGTTGAAAAACATTGAGTACCAACAAGAATATCAGGATAATGAAACCTGATAAACACCTCTCAAATAATGCTCTTCTATACCCCACCCAACCTGGTTCCCGGCCAGGGCAAAGCACCATTACTGTCCTATTATCTTTTCACAGACTCTGTCAACAAAGCCTTGGATGCAGGCCATCCTACCTCAGTAATCTTACTAGACCTATCTAAGGCTTTCGACACAGTGTCACATACTAAGCTAGTAAACCAACTATCAACACTAGGTTTCTCCCCAAAATCCCTCAGCTGATTTACCTCTTACCTACACAACAGGGAACAATCAGTAAAATAGTTAAATGCACAATCCCATTACCAACCTAACAATATAGGAGTACCACAAGGATCCATTTTAGGTCCACTATTGTTCAATATCTTCATCAATGACCTGCACAAAGCCCCCCTAATCCAGAATATCATCCAATATGCCTATGATTCAACACTGAAATCCACTTCTAAAAATTTCTTAGACTTCCTCACAGTTACACAACAGGCCTTTACTTCTATCGAATCATGGCTTATCGATACACAACTTATACTAAACCCCAACAAAAACTAAACTTTTACTTTTCCCAACAAAACCACCCAACATTGTCTTCAAAATCATGACTAAAGATGGCACAGAAATTGAACTAGTGAAAACAGCCAAACTACTAGGTATAACAATAGATGATAAGCTCACATACGAACCACACATCCTAACTACAATAAAGAAAACCCATTTCAAACTAAGTAAACTATATCACCACAAACTCTACCTGGATAAATATACCAAAATAAAAGTAGTCAATACCCTACTCATCCCCTCCCTTCTATATGATAGTGCCATTTTTACTAATCTGCACACAACCCTTTGTAATAAATTACAATCCTGTTACAACAAAATAGCCAAATTCGCCTCCGGGAAACCACACCGTTCTCATCACTGCCATGCCATCACCGAGCTAAGATGGCTAGAGTTTTCCCACCATCTGCAATACACCCAACTAACCCTAGCCCACAAACTAATTTCTAAACCAAATGACTGCCCTGCCCTTAACTCAATTCTACAAACATACACCTCCACTAGAACACTAAGATCTTCCTGTAAATTGATGCTTACTGTAACTACACCCAACAAAAGCGCAAGACAATGTCTGTTCTCCCATACCATAGCTAAGCTATGGAATAACTTTCCATCTGAAATAACCCAAATTGACCACCCAAAAACTTTTAAAGTAGCCCTAAAAACACATTATCTAGACAATCCATCCTGTACCTGCCTCAGAAGCAAACTCTTTACAAAACCCAGTATTCACATGTACTAGTGTATTTTTACTATACAGGATACTAGAATCTTACCAAAGAAAGTAATGATGTAACATTACATTACAACCAATTGTAAATTTCTTTCTAGTTTCAGATTAATGAAATCCTAAAAAAAATGTAAATTGTAATATGTTTTTTTTTCTCCCTGTTATATCTGTAATATTGTTAAATTGTATTTTAAATATTGTCTTTCTTTGTATTTTGCTTGTGGAGCTTTTCTCCCCGGGCCTCCACTGAAAATGGGTCTCTGACCCAGTGAACTTTCCCAGTCAACAAATGTTAATAAATAAAATAAATAAATAAGGGGTGAGGGGTGGTATTAATGGAACACATGGATTATTGTGGAAAAATGCTTGAATTATTGAATTCAGAAGGCAGGTATTTACAGGTCTCTTGGGTGAAATTGATTTGGCTTATGGACAAATTGATTGGATTTTGGAAGACAATTTTCTTCAATTAGCTATAGATAGATATTTAACTATTTGAGTGTTAATTAACTGGTTATCCCGGGGATATTCAGGATACCAAAGATTCATAAGGATGTCAACAATCCACTCCTTAGGCCCATAGTTGCCTCAGCGGGCTACAAGACCCAACCTCTGGCTATATATGTGGACTCTAAATTGAAGACATTTTATGGTTTAGTTAATCATATACTGATTGACTCATGGGACTTTTTATCAAAGATTGGTAAAATTGCTTACAAAAATATACTTGTGTTTATTACTATAGAAGTCAAAGATTTGTTTTCCGTTATACCCAAGATCTGTGTTAATGTGGTTTGAAAACATGCGTATTGAATTGGGCTTTTTATCAGCTATTGATTTTAGGCTGGTTATGGAAAATATGGAGATAGTCCTAAAAATAATTTTATTTTTTTTCCAAGGAAAGCATTATAAACAAAAGGACGGAATAGCCATGGGAGCCTCATGTGCCCTGGTGTATGCCAATGTCATAATGTTGTATTGGAAAAAGTATTATGTTTTTACCTCTGAGTATTACAAATACATTAAGGGGTATTTCCACTTTCTGGATGACTTTATGGTATTATGGGATGGCTCCCTGGGGTTTATAATCAAATTTATGGAATATACTGAGTCAACAACCAAATTTCTGAAATTTACTCACTAGGTGGAAAACACCAGTATTGATTATTTGGATGTCAGAATTACCAAAGTCTTTAGTAGGCAGAGATTTGTATCTAGGATATTTCGGAAAAAAATATTTTTCCAACATGTATTTACATTTTGAAAGTAACCACCTATATTATCAGAAGAGGAACATTGTGAAAGGCCAGATGGTCAGGGCAGTTCATATGACATCCTTGAAGAAGATTTGCTAGAAGAATTGGAAATTATTTCAAAATTCTTTGTAGCAAGAGGTTATCCCCAGGATTTAATTGTGACTATTAAAAATGATATTTTAGCCGGGTGGGGCACTAAATGTGTTCCTTTGTTGAACTATGATGTCAGTCTAAATAACAATCCCCCCAGGGTGGTAGTGGGGGGAAGAAACACAAATGCTAAAAAGGGCCTTGGCGATGAGCAGTTCTTTGTGGTTACTTATAATCAAGATACTAACAAAATTAAACAGATTATTTGCAAATTTGGGGATTTATTCAAAATCATGCCTAATAGTCTCAAGGTTTTCAGTTTCCCACTTAAATTTAGTTACAGGAGGGGAGCAAATCTAAAAAAAATGTGTTTGAGCAAAATACTAATAGGGTTAACATCAGTGGGGGAGCTAGAAGGAAGTTGGGTACCTATGCTTGTGGACATTGTTCCCAATGTACCTCTGTTGCTAACAAAAGTGAACTGTGTATGCCTAGCCTCACTAAAAATGTTGGTATGACAGTAAAAGGATATGTCAACTGCCATTCAAAGGGTGTGGTTTATTTAGTTTACTACACCCAATGTTACAGTTATTATACAGGGCATACCAAAAGGATTTTAAAACACGGGCTCTATGAACATGTCCATGATATATACAAGAAAAAGGAAACTAACACTTTATTTAGATATGTTATGTCATCCAGTAATGCAGAGTTAAATTTTGGGTAGTAGAACAGGTAAAACTTTTTGAATGGGGTGGTGATTCAGAGACCACGTTAGAGTTCCAAGACTTAATATGGCAACTTCAGCTGGATGCCTGTACTAGTCCTGGTTTAAATCACCACCTATCTATTGTTCCTGCCTTAAAATGAGATCCTTAGTGTAGGTTTTACACCTACAGTGTTAGATAACTGTGACAATATTACATATTGTTTTACATGTTATATTTACATGTGATTTTTATATATTTTTATACATACTCTTATATATACGTGTTCTTGACAGTATTACTATTTTTATAACTATTATCATTTTTTAAAAGAAGTTTTTTTCTTTGTGGAATACAAATATGTGACAATTTAGTATGTGTCTACCCCTTTTAAAATGAATGGTTAGGGTGATGAGGAATATCTCTATCTGATGAATACGCTTATTTTAAATTGTATTAGCCTATTCTATGTGTTTGTAGGGTATTTATATGGAGGGAATGTAATGTAACTTTATTCTGATGAAGTTTCATGGTTTGAAATCAAAAGCGCTTTAATCTAATTAAAAGTTTTATTTTGTGTCTGTGAAATAACTGTTTCTGTGGTATCGAGAGAGGGATGGACCTTTATTGGGCTATTATTTGCTGCTGGGCTGTTTGGTTACTAGTTTTATTACTATATAATTCATGTAGTGCAATGCTATATCAATGTGCTACAAGTACTGTTTTCCGCAAAATGTAGGTATGGTATAAACATATGTACCTAACGGTGACAGATTTCAAAAAATACTGGCAACCCAAAAAAATTAAATTCTTCAGTTATGAAGAAATTTAACCTGCCACAGTAGTTTGAATTGCCAAAATTATTTAGCTGGACTGCCCGGAGACAGGGATCGCATGATTTCATGTAGTGACCAAATTAGAAAAAGAACAGATAAAATCCAGGTAATTGCCCTAATGTACTATTTGCTTTATGAAGAGGAAGCCATGTACAATTCCTTTTCATTCACAGAGGGCCAGAGTGTTACATATGAGTCAGTGATTAGCAAACCTAGTCAACATTCTGTGTCAAAAAGAAATATAATACCTCAAATGACATGTTCACATAGATGTATATAAGCTGTGACTTTGTGAGGTATTGCCAGCTATGTTAGGAGAAGTAGGGCAGTGGATGTCTAAGATATGCCAGCAGAATTTAGTAAAGAATTATATGTTATTTAAATATCAAACTGATGTGTACAGTTGCTTGTGTTACAAAATGTACCAACAGTGGGTCCTGACTGTATTATAAGTGATTAAATGTATATGTTTTAACAGAGGATACTGGAAGAGAAGAGGATAAGCTCAGTCCTTGCTAACTTTGAAAAATAGTGAGAAATTAAATTATTTAATTTAGGCCATTTGTATCTTGCAGTTATGATTGCAGCCAGAAACAAAATGCCTGGGAAATCAAGCACTAGGAAGCCTTCTGTATTGTCTTTAGCATTGAATTAATGGCTGCTCTGAAAGGGTAGAAGTTTGAAATTGTTTTATGACTTCCAAAAGTTGCAACAGATCTGAGCAAAACTGTGTGTGTGTGTGTGTGTGTGTGTGTGTGTGTGTGTGTGTGTGTGTGTCTATTATCTATTTATTTATTTAACATTTGTTAACTGGGAAAGTCCAACTTGGAATTAAGCCAATTTTCAGCAGAGGCCTGGGGAGGAACACTCCAGACGCATGTCTTTGTGACATGGGAGGAAACTGGGCCACTTGGAGGAAACCCACATGAATGCAGGCAGAACATGCAGACTCCAGACAGAAAGCACTCCAGCTAAGAATCGAACCAAAGAACCTCTTGCTGTGAGTCAACAACCCTACTGCTGCACCACTGCACCATCATTATTGGCACATATGTGCTAAATCTTGGCAGTTTCTAACAATGGGGGTAGCATGGGAACCATATGTGAGATGATCAGTTGTACGTGATGTCATTCTGTAATCCAACACTAAAATAATGTTCTAATACTAGGTGACACTGAAGTCTCAGAGCAGTCTATTTTTGGAACCTGACAGAGAAGGACCCCTCACCTACTTCATCTTGCCTTGCTCTAGTAAGTGAACCAGGGAATAGTAATCCTTTAGATCAGTCAGGAATATATAGTGAGACTAGTTAAGTAGTCTTTTTCTGTATCTGTGTGACTCTGTTTGTCTTTGTTATTTTAATATTTTCTGTGATTTAAACTTTGGTGTTTACTGTAAATAGATATTTAGTATTTTCATGTTATTTTCTTATTTATTATTAAATATATTTAAACGTTTCATTGTGGTTTTCTTTAAGAGAATATTTTAATCTCTGAGAGTACTTATATATATTTGGTGACAGCTCTGGCCACTCCTGAAAGCCTTGCTGCTGGTCAAACTACCATTTGTATTAATATTAATTTCACTCAGTATAATTGGGTACCCTTGCAAGAGCCTTAGAGTAGCTGGCTTTGGAGTGTCTGGTGGTGGTGTAACTACCATATAGTCTGCACGGAAGGGGCATAGCTAGTAAATCTGTGCCAATCTTTCCCCAGTGTGTGTGTGTGTGTGTGTGTGTGTGTGTGTGTGTGTGTGTGTGTGTGTGTGTGTGTGTGTGTGTGTGTGTGTGTGTGTGTGTGTCAGCTGTTTGAAGCAGGGACAGGAAGCACTGGTTTCACAGGGAGGGTGCTGGAGGACTTGGCTTGGACACTCAGCCATGGTCTCAACTCTATACCTGTGCCAGTTATGTGTCTTACTGGGGACTTGGAAGGAGACACAGAAATCCAGAGTCTGGACTGAGTGTGCTCCCTATGTGCTCTTAAGGAAAATTGTGCTTGATGCGGATAGTTGCATCTGGAAAAACTGAGAGTATCCATTTTTGGTCTAAGTGAACATCCCTCTCCAGTGCCAGTGGTGAGGATTCAGGCTCCTTGATTACAGGCCCAGAGCGGGGACGTCACACAGTGGTGAAAAGTGGTGCGGATGTTAATCGAACTTCTGTAGCCTGTAAGCAGTTGTCGTGAAGGTTGTGGGTATTCTCAGCCGGAACAAGGAAACATACAGAGTTTCATTTTCACAACAGTTTTATTTATTTTTTGTTAGTTTAGTTTAGTCAGGGAAAGCAGGCAAAGATGTCAGTAGAGGATTATGGCAAGGTGACAAAGAACGAGTTGGCTAAAGTGTCTGAAGCCAAAGGACTGGTACATGCCAACCTGACTAAAGAGGAAATGATTTCAGCCTTAAAATCAGCTCAGACCAGTAACCAGGAGGACAGCCAGTTTGGTGACTGGGATGTACAGCCCTCAGAAACAAGACAGCTTACCTTTTCCTCAGAGAACTTAAAAATCTATCTGGACTTAAAGAGACTTGAACTGGAGGCCAAACATTTGGAAGTAGAATCAGCAGAGAGACTGTAGCATTTAGAGGCTAAAGAAAATATGAAGCGGTCTCAACATGAGAAGGTGACGCTGACTCTTCGCCAGGGTCATGGAGGTAATGGGGAAGGGAATAACTGAACCCGAGATGCAATAAAGGTCAGTAAATTCCTTCCACAATTTACAGAGGGTGATAATTTTGAAAGCGTATGTAAACAGCATAATGTTGACCAAGGGGTCTGGTTATGGTTCCTGACCCCCTTACTCCATGGTAAAGCTATAATTGCTGCTTCTAAATTGTCTGTTATTGATTGTTTAACCTATGATAACATAAAGAAATGTTTGCTTGAATGTTTTAAGTTAACACCTGAAGCTTACAGAAAAAAGTTTAATGAGCATAGACACAAGGCAGATGAAAGTGTGTGTGATTATACTGCTGAGTTAAGCATTTATTTTCATAGGTGGATGAAAGGGTGTCAGGTCACCAGTTTTGAAGGGCTGACAGACCTTTTGGTGAGGGAACAAGGCCTTAGCACTTTGCCTAAAGACATGAGAATCAGAATGGCAGACAGTGAGTTTAACTCTGCAAATGAGATGGGGAAAAAAGGGGACCTTTGCTTGGCAAGCAGGGCATCACTGCACATTAAGGGGATACACAGTGCTGCACATGGCTATATGGGAACCCATGGTGGGCAGCCTAAACCACCCCAACCGAGTCCATCAATAACAGGTGAAGCCAGTAGTTCAGTTAACCAGCCAGGATCTAGGGTTAAATGTTTTAAATGTAACCAGTGGGGCCATGTATCATATAGATGTCCATGGAAGCAATGTGGGAAACTAAAATTGGGGGAGTCAGCAAGTTGGAATAACAGTATGCCAGTGGTAAGTTGTCGGGAGACAATAGGGGTACCAAACTATCACTAGAGGTTATATCCTACCTTAGTATGTGGAAAACAGGCCACTGCTAAGAGAGACACAGCCTCTGGCATAACCACTGTGAAACCTGCAATGGTTAAAGAGGAGCAGTACTTGCTTGGGGAGTCCACTTCATTCAGAGCTTTAGGAGGGACCTCATTCCAGATTCCCTTGGCCAGAGTTCACCTTGACTGGAAGGGTGGAAAAGGAAGCAAGCAAGTAGGTGTATTTGAGGATATTCCTGCAGATGTTTTACTAGGGAATGCTTTTGCAGTATCTTGTGTGCATGTAGTTACAAACAGTCAGGTTTGCAGACAGGCATGTGGGTCTAGTAGCCTTGGAGAGAACTAGACAGACCCCAGACTTGAAGCCATGGCTGTTGAGGTGGTTATTTCAGGGATGGAGCGACCATGTAGCAATGAGCCTGAAGATGAGCCACAGCTGCTGCTAGGTACTGATGTTCCCTTAGACAGAGTGACTGCACGGGCAAAGTTGAGTGGTAGCACCCAGGCTGACAGTGAGGCATCCCTGTCTGAGGATACCAGACTTCCTGTGGAAGGGGAGCTGGGAAGAGCTACAAAGACAGAGCTGAGAAAGACTCAACTGTCGGATCCTACACTAAGAAGCCTGAGGGAGGTAGCTAGGGAGGCATCTGATCTTCAAGGAAAAGGGGAGTCTGTATGCTGGAACAAAGGGTTATTGTGTAGAGAGTGGACCCCTGAGGGAGAGCTGGAGAGTGAGGTAGTACAGCTGTTGGTACTTCTAGCCATGGCCCATGACATTCCTTTTGCCGGTCATATGGGCATAAAGCATAGCAAAAGATGTATTATACAGAACTTTTACAACGTACTGCAGGGCCTGTGAGCAGTGCCAAAAAGTAGGCAAGGCAGAAGACAAGGTCAAGGCTCCTTTGATGCTTTTGCCCATGATTGAGGAGCCATTTCAGAGGGTCGCTATATATACATTGTGGGGACTCAGAGTACCCCAAGTTCCACAGGGAAAAGATATATCCTGGTGGTAGTAGATTTTGCTACTAGATACTCTTAAGCAGTGGCTCTGTCCTCTACTGAGGCAGAGAATATGGCAAATGCTTTGTTACAAATTTTCAGCAGGGGATGTTTCCCAAGAAAAAATTATGACTGAAAAAAACAAAAAAATAACTGACTAACTAAAGGAAAATAAAATGATGGTCGAGACAAGAGACAAGCTATTGTTTATTAAAGAATTAGCACTTTCATTTTGTTATATACAAAACTTCTTCAGACTCATGATAAATTAAAAATTACTCCCTAAAATAGTTGATTTGAAAATCACGTTAGAAAATAGACCAATAAGATTCACTCTCGGAGACCACTGCCCTCAGGAAAGGGGGTATGTTCATAGGTTCATAGGTTCATACTAGGCTATCTGCCCGAGGGCATTTACAAGCCTAGCCCATCGTTTTGTGGCTTACGCCACCCCTTTAGTATGGGGAACTATACCCATTATTTTGCTGTGCCTCTGTCGAGCAGTGACACTGAGGTAATCCCTGGGGTATATCTGCGATCTCCCATCCATTGGTCAAGATTTCTCTTGAACAAGGCCAGCGAGGTGCTCTGCCTCACATGTACCGGGATTTTGTTCCACAGCATAGGGAGTCTTTGGGTGATGAATCTATCCCTCCAGCACGTCCTATTAATAGCCGTATCGAGGTTTAAGTCTCCGCCCTTGTGGCTCTGATGGATCTAGATTTTTGAGGTGAAGCATATTCATCAAATCTGGGTTTGACATGGCCTTGTATGTTAGGCAAAGGTCACCTCTGAGCAAGCGTGTTTACTGAATAGAGCTGGAGTTCTTTCAGTCGGGCAGCATAGGACAGATTTTTGAGACCCTTTATCCTTTTGGTGAGGAACTTTTGTGGCCTCTCCAGCTGCTGCAAGTGTCGGGTCAGATACATTCGAATGGGGCATTGTACTCAATCATTGGTCTGATGAGTGATGAGTAAAGGGAGACTATGACCTCCCTTGATCTAGATGAGAATCCCTTCATGATAAGGTGGGCAATGTAGAAGGTCTTCCTAACTACTTTAGCTACATGGGTGTCGAATGACAGACTACTATCAACCTGGGTCCCCAGGTCCCTGATAACTTCTTCTGTGCTCAGTGGATTGCCACCTATTTGGTAGCTAGGGGCAACCTTGTTTTTCCCGAAGGGTATGACTATGCATTTTTTGGCATTTAACTTTAGGCCATGGCTCTGGCACCAGTTATCCGTTTCTGTGAGACCCTTCTGAAGGATATCTGTGTCAGATGTGTTTTCTACTATGGCGCCCAGTTTGCAGTCATCTGCAAACTTTGTCAGCCATAACCCTCCTGTGTTTGCTTGTACTCCGGAAAAGTAGATGCCAAACAAGAGTGGGCCCAGGACTGAGCCCTGTGGGACACCACTTGTGACAGGCTTTGAGTCTGACATGGCGCCAGCAACTCTGACCCTGTGGGTTCTGTCACTCAGCCAGTTTGCAACCCATCTTGTGATGTATGGGTTAACATTTAAGCTGATGAGTTTTTCAATGATACCCGAGTGGGGTATTGTATCAAAGGCCTTAGCCAGATCGAGGTAGGCTGTATGGACTGCCTTTCCCTCATCAATGGCTTTGGTGACTGTTTCGAAAAGTCAACCAAGTTTAAAAGGCATGATCTGCCTTTGACAAAGCCAAACTGGGTTGGATCCAAAGTCTGCAAATTCCCTATGTCTTTATTTATGAGGTCCATTATGATCCTCTCCATGGCTTTGCAGATAAGGCTTGTCAAGCTAATGGGCCGGTAATTTCCAGGGTCGGTGGAGGCACCGCCTTTGTGAAGTGGGACCACAGTTGCAGTGCGCCACTCCTGGGTACGTATCCAGAGGTAAGACTTTGATTAAACAGCTGTCCTAGCTGTGGGTTTAATTCCTCATTGAGTTCGTGGAGCACACAGCCGGGGACACCATCAGGTCCCATGGATGCTGTGTTTTTGCTTTGGAGAGAGCAGTTCTCACTTGGGCTGGAGATGTTTGGGGGCTGCAATCGTTTGGTATAGATATCTCTCCTTTTGGGGAGGGGAGAAGTTTGCACTGAACCTGTCAGCCAGTATGTTGGCAATGTCTGTAGGATCAGTAATCTTCACATCATTTTGAACTAGTTCTGAGCATATCTGGGAGTTTCCTCCTAGGTTTCTAACATAGCTAAAGAAGGCCTTATGATTGTCTTTTGAGTCTTTAGCTATTTTTCTCTCGAAATTTGCTTTGGATGATTTTATGAGAGCTCTTAGTTTTTACTTATAGTGATCAAGGGTGTCTTACCTTTTAAGGATTTTGCTCTATCTTGTAGTAGCTTCCTCCTTTTGTTGTAGAGTTTGTTTATGGCTGGGGTCCACCAGACTGGACGCTTGCCTTTGGTACAAAGAGTCTTTGTTTTGCTTGGGATTGCCTTATCCATGCAGTCCTGCAGGTGCTGGTAGAAGGCATTTGTAAGTGATTCAGTGGCTTGAGTACTGTTTTCCGCCAGCTCGGGGCCTTAAAGGAGACCACACTAGTCTTTAGAAGTGTGAAGTCGGCTTTTGAGAAGTTCTTTACTGTGGTCTTTTATTTCAGGTGGGGTGGGATGAGGACCTCCAGCGAGATTAGTTTGTGATCTGATCTCACCAGTGAGGGTATACTTCGGTGTTGAACATTGTGCTCCCATGTTCGTGATGATGAGATCAAGTATGTTATCTCCTCTTGTGGGGATGGTGACTAGTTGTTCCATGGCATTTGAGTTTATGAATTCCAGGAACTTTTGGGCTAGGGTGTTTGGGCTTGAGTAGTGTTCCCAGTCTATATTAGGGTAATTGAAGTCACCTAGTATGATGGTGTTTGGTGATACATTTATCCCCTCTAGTGTTTTCAGGAAGGCCATGTGAGGTTCCTGAGTTTGTGAGGGTGGCCTGTAACATGCTACAATTTGCAGAGCAGTCTTGCCTATGGTTAATTGCACCTGGATGGTCTCCGATGCATCGCGGCGTTGCCACCAGTCTTGAGGTGTGGGTGTCCTTGATGAATATGGATACCCCCCCTCCTTTCTTGGTATTGTCTGGATTTTGGGGCCGGAACGCATGATATGAGGTAAAACCTGATAGCTGGGGTGCTCTCAGGAGCCTTGAACCAGGTTTCTGTCACAGCACAGACATCGATGTTCTCCATACTGAGAAGGGCCTCGAGTGCGTGCATTTTGAGATTTAGACTTCTGGCATTGAGCAGCATTACCCTTAGTTTTTTTCCTTTTTGTGTTCTAGGGTGGTAGGTTTAGAATTTGAGCCTTGCCTAAAAGGCACTATGGGGTGGCAAGAGCCTTTGCCAATATCCGGAATCCCAGGGTGACAGGTGCAAGCCATCCCTTGCGAAGCAGCGTGGCTTGTCCAGCATGTCATCCCAGGCAGACAGATACTGGATCCCCTTTGAATGACACCAGTGTTTAAGCCAATTGTTAAAGCTGATCATCTTATCTCTGTATTGTGGCATCATTCTTGGTGAAGGTAGGATACTGCTCAAGGTCAGGGTCATACCTGCCTGGGCTACATAATCAGAGAGCTCCTCAATGTCTCTTTTCATGTAGTCCAAGGAGGTACGTCTCAGGTCGTTTACACCAGCGTGGACAATGACTGAGTCATATTTGTACCTGCTGTTGAGAGACCTGAGTGCTTGCGTTATGTGGCGGATTCTAGCGCCCGACAGGCAGCTTACTGTGACATTTTCCTTACTCAGTCTGGTGAGCGGGACGTCAGTGTGTCAAATAAACATTAAAAACAATGTCAACCTCCATTAGTAAAAATGAATTAGCTATTTGTACCAAACTGTGAAGAAATTCATAAAATCATCTCTATTTGCTGACAGCTTTGAGTTTTAAAAAGGGTATAATTGTTACTAGTTTATTTTAAGAGATTAGACAAGCTTAAGCAAGCTATCAAAAATGTCTTAAAGTTGTCAGCTATAATCCAACAAAGTGGAAAATAGATGGCCAAATCATTGGACCCAAACCAAACAGATCATGAGTATGTACTATACCGAAGTGAAGTTATCCATTCATGATGGTTTGTCGTTATATCAAAACAGAATCATAATATCCTTATCAGAGTTAGCTGAAGTGCTACTTCAAATGCAATAAAAGTTATCAGGCTCTCATTATTGTTGTAAAAGGGGCAAAATGTCAGCTTGGTGACCAAATAACAGTCAAGATATTATAAACCTGGTGCCCAAGTGTCAGTTCTACATTGAGCATACACTTTTGCAGAGATGGACCCATTAATGCCAATACCTAAAACCCAAGGACCACTGCAAAAAATACCTGTGGACTTATATGCGTTTGAATGCAAAAAATAAGTCATAGCTGTAGATCATGTTTTCCTGACACACAAGTAATCTATGCACTATGACTAGCCAACAAATTATAGCCAAATTCAAAACAATCCTCTCAAGGTATGATCTACAAACAATGACACACAATTTATGTCATGTAAGTTGTAACACTTTGTTGTGACTATGGTTTCACCCACATGATGACAAGTCCTCATTATTTAATGAAACACAAAACCTACACATAACAAAAGTCAAACAATTCACTACCTTAAAAAACAACTAGAATCTTTCAATAAATTTCAGAGGTATAAGTGCTTTTGTTCTATACGCAGATAAAACTTCATCAGACACATGCAGTAAAAAAATATGCATTTAAATACTCCAGTTAAAAGTCATGTGATACACAAAACAGATCATGTGATTCATAACACAGAAAAGATTGAGCTTTGCCCTTCTGTATAACATAAAACACTAAAAATATTGATCACATATGAATACTCCCATTGGAGCATAACAATGTTAGCAAAAATGGATCCAATAGGGTATCCCATCGACACCCCTTCCTTTTGTACTTAAATCTGACCTTCAAAAAACAAAGTTATTTTCTAAAATAATCTCAAGTAACTCCTCAAATGTGTTCAAATTCTCCTGCACTATCCCTCTTCTTGTCAGATATTCATTAAACTGGTTTACCCCTGTAACATGAGAAATAACTGTAGGCACTCCAAACATGGTTAGAATCAAATAAGTATATCCATCAAGTGTTAGCCTTCCATCAATGAACATATCCCCTGGTTGGACATTTATTTTATTGTATGCTATGCTTAAAGCATTTCTACTATAAACATCATAAGCCTTTCCTCTTAAGATCTTGTTAATCCTTTCACTATAATCATTAGAATGCATAATAACCATGCTTCCCCTTTATCTGGCTTCATAGCCCTTAATCTGTGATTCTTAATAAATAAAACTCTGTCCACATCATGCTCACTCATATTAGCCACTGAATCCTTCTTATTTTTCCTTATAACATGTACTGAAATGTAGTTCACACACTTTTTCATACATAGCCAGCACGGGATGTAGGAGTGTGTTGTATAAACTAGTGACCCTCAAAGTGTTATTAATAGATGGCATTTCATTAAACAAGATTTTAAGATTCAACTTACATAAGAAAATGTTAAAGTCCATTAGCAAGCCTGTGATGCTATTAGGGTTTAGAAGATACAAAATGAAGTCCCTTAGCAAAAAAGTCAGCAATAAAGTATCCAGTTCCATGTCACTGTAATTCTAAATCCTAAGTTCAAAGTAACATTTATCTTACCCTAGTGAATCGAATTAGTCAAATCATATATCTCCACTGGAGAAAGAATCCCTGTATGCCGCACAATGTTCCTCATTCCTTAAGTGAGCCTGCCTGATTGGCCATAGCGCGGATGCCTGTTTGCTTGATATATTATCCATTGGTTCTTCTTGTTGTACTTCCATTGGTTGCTGAAATGAGATTGGTTGTTCCTGATACATTCTGAACATCTGAACCTCAGAAAATCCTCCCCTCATTATGTATCATCCTCCTGATAGGCTGGGACCTCAGAAACTCCTCCTTCCCATTCACTTCTCAAATTATTATTAGATATTTGCTCAGTTGGTTTTAAATAGGAATTTGACTGCTCAAAAACTCACCTTCCCCCAAACCTGGGACTCTGGTAGTTGCTGGTATGCAGTAACTTGCATGTACTCTACCCTATCACATTCTAATGTTATTGTTTTTTTACTTCTCAATTGTTTTAATTGCTAATCAATACTTTAAAAAATATGACCATAGTCACTTTTATAGTCAGGATATCTGGAATCTTTCAAGATATCATCGAGCATGTTCACTTCCACCATAATCTTCTCCAACAGTTTAACATTATGCTTTACCACAACCTCCATAAACTAACACCCCTGCCTATTACAGTGTCAGCAACTCTCTATGCAGGGGTAAATCCCTTCCCAGTCCAGTTGGGAACCACCACATTCTGAGTCCTTTTGGAATTCTTCTGACTCGTGTGGATTCCAAAAAATAGTTATTCTTTAACTGCAGCTTCTTTAACTTAAGAAGCTTATAATCTAGTTCATTCAACTTGTTGCAAAACCCATTTGTACTATCACTGGAACCTTCATATTCAAAACCAATCTTAGCTGCAAAGCATTCATTTAACTTTGGCACTTGTCCTGTGGGTGTTGACTCATGCTCATCAGGTGGAAGGGAAGAGTTACCCATAACAGGATTACGACCTATTTGCGAAACATAACAGTGTAATTCCACCACTGAAGCATAACTTGTAGTAACTGTCCTTTGCTGAGAAATATCATCCAAATGCTGTGACAGCTGCTGAATTAACAACTTGAGGTTTCCGATGGTATGTTAAAAGTCATTCATTTCATGCTGTTGTTCTCTGGAGAACAGTGACTGTGAAGCTGCAGGAACTTCAAAAGCCATGGCACAAAAACAAACAATGCAAAAATTGAACCACAAACTAATGAAACACAAAAATGCCATGCAAATTGAGTCAAACAATTCACTACCATTAAAAAACAACTAGAAGCTTTTAACAAATTTCAAAGCTATAAGTGCTTTTATTCTATACCCAGATAAACCTTCATCAGATACACGCAGTTTAAAAAAAAGCATCCATTTAAATACGCCAGTTAAAAAGTATGTGATATACCGAACAGATCATGTGATCCATAACACAGAAAAGATCAAGCCTCACCCTTCTGTATAACAAAAAAACACTAAAAATATATACACAAAATTCATCCTCATCTATAATCAAATGGTGAAGCTAATAGAGAAGTACAAGCCAACAAAAAGACACTAAGGCAAACAGATTCTCACAGAGCTCTCATGGTATATCATGCTAGTCTGCACAGTGTCACTGGAGTAAGTTCTTTACATCCTGGAAGACAAATACAAAAAAAATGCCAATATTAGTATCAAAACTTGAGTCTAAAGTTATTCCGTACAATCTAGTCAAGCAAGTGAACAAAAAGCTAATGCTTCATACAAAAAGTTTTACCTTCAGATTTCAATATGCACATCAACTATCCATCTTTCAACTAGGTCAAGCTATGCGCATAAAGTAAGAGGAGAAAAAGAGGAATATAACAAGTATTACAGTGCAGAAGACTACTGAACTATGATCACACATGGTGCAAACAGAATGTGTTATCATGGTTAAAAGAAATGAAAGCTGTATCCAATTGGTTTCTCATAAGTGTCCACCTGATTGCAGTGTTCCACAGAATGATGCTTGCCAGGCTGAGTTGAGAATAATTAGATCAATGTACAATTAATCTGATCTTGTATTATCAAAATAGTTACCTCAATCAAACATTAGAGACAAGGGTGGAAGTCTGAGTTCGAACTAATCACAGTGACAGACAGGTTGCTCCCAAAACAATACAATCACGTGTGACTGTTCCTGTTCCTCTCGACACTCTTTTGTCTATGACTGTAACAATTCTCTTTGTTACAATAGCTGTCTCACTGTCTTCAATTTTGCTTCCAGAGGTTATCATTCTGGTTCTAGTTCCTGAGTGGGTGATATTCGAATGACCAGGAGTTGTCAAGGAGTATGATGACCAAATTTGTTCAAGAGTTGTGCTAGAATCATAAAGACGTAGTTTTGCAAGTTTTAATGCATTTTCAAATGTTTTATAAATAACTGTATTGTGCATATTTATTAACTAGATGCACTTACGGGTTCTGTACCCAGTGCTGAATGTACAAAGCATCAATTGTGCACCACTGCACTTTGTAACTATAAAAAAGAATATTTTTTCTTTTATATGGTCCAGTTTAAAATGTAGTATGTTGAAATTTTATTATGGGTTTCAGTCAAGTGACTTTTCAGTCTTTTGAAATTTCAGTCTTTTGGTCTCAGTCAAATGTGATTCAGCCAAATGAGGTCTCTATCATATGATAGGGATCCATATATATATATATATATATATATATATATATATATATATATATATATATATATATATATATATATATATATATACTGGAGTTAGTCAAACAGCCACAATATCAAAGCCAAAAACACTGAGACAGAATTATCGACATCCACAATAGCAATGGGGAGAAGTGCATGAAAAGTCTGTTGTTTGAGATTGCGTGCAGCTGGAATAAGTTAACTGACCCTTTCCCCACTGTGGTGCACATAATTAGCAGTGGGCATGAGGGGTGGAGGGGGGCTTGCAAAAAAGCTGTCTTTGTTTTCCATTTTCAGTTTTGTGGATGTTGAGTATTCTGTATCATCAGTATATTTTGGTTTCAATATTGTGGACATTCAACTAATTGAACTAGATCCATAGTTACACACACACATATATGTATATATATATATATATATATATATATATATATATATATATATATATATAAAGAGAGAGAAAGATATAAAATATGTACTACAACCACTGCCACTTTATTCGACTCTATTGCCATTTTAAGACTGTACATCTCATAATGCATTACATTTTTAAGCTACAGTCAATTGGTGAGACATGCCTGAAGTGTTATTGCTTACTAAAAGTTTCCTGTTCAACTAAACTGATGGTGTGTCCTGACATTTATAAAACTATTAATGAATATCAATGGCCATGTGCACACTGACACTTAAAGTAGCACAGCAGTGTACCCTAGTTTGATTGGCTGCAATGAATTCAGCATCCCTGAGATAAGCCATTTCAAGGTTTCTAATAACACTTAATCTGGCTTATAATTCACAGTAAATGAAGGGCAGCAAACGGTGATGTAGTCAGATATGTTGCCAGTTCTACTATTATGAGGATAAACCAAAAAAAAATCCAGTCTATCATACTGCATTTTCTGGAAGATTTAATTATTTTGGCTAGCAGGAACCCTGGAATCACTTCATAGGACATTTCACACAGCAGTTTTAGGACTTTTTCCTGTTTTAGATGGAGCTAAAAATATAATTAGCTGACAGAGAAGTGTAGCAGGCAATGCCAAATAAATATCAACTATGCTTTCTGTATAGTATTTGCTATCCAGATAAAATAAACATGTCTTTTCTGTATGGTGGCCTTGGACCAGTGGTCAATAGCATATTCAATGCAATGCTCTGGAACAGGCTCCCATCCATGTGAAGCAGAGTCCATCTCTAACCCTATTTAAGTGCAACCTTGACCAATGGATGAGAAATCAGAAAGTCACCTTGGGTTTGGCTGCTATGTCTCTGACAGACAGAGGCAGACAGTAATGCCCAAACTAACATACACCCCCCCCCCCACATAACCTCTAGAAACTTCCTAACTAACATATCCCCTCCTAATAAACTCCTATCACACACAGGGACACAACTGGGTTGGGTTGCATGGCTAGGCTTATAAAGGCCCGGGTTGTTGTTAGCCTAGTACATACTTATGAACCTAAGTGGAGACTGAGAAGAATCAGAGACAGGATTGCAAGAAGAAATCTCAATAATAATTCCATTCATAGATGTCAAACATTTTTTGTGCTTTCAGGTTTTATCTACAGATGATGCTATGGGCAGCATGTATGCCCTGTAAGTTCTAACTTGCAAAAAGAAAAGAAAAAAATGAACTTGATTTAATAATGAGAGAATGCTGGGGCTATGAAATTACTTGCCTGAAGCCAGTAGAATAAATAAGGAATTAGATATCCTTATCATACTGTTGCCATGGTAGCATTTTTCCTGCAGCTATCCCTTCCCATCCCCTGCGTGTGCCCAGTAACACCCTGTAGGTGGGGTATGCAATGGGTGGGCCATGCTAAACTGCACCTCACATCTGTAATGAGCTTGTATCAGCAAACCACCATGCCCAACTTCAGGAAACACTATTCAGCTGTTTCCCCAGCCTCCATGAAGAAAGCCTAGCTGATCTATGTATCCCTGTGAACAAGCCCCTGACCCTCCTCTGAGTTACACAAACCCAGATCCCATGGGCAATAGACAGGGCTTTATTGCTCTATACCACAGCAGTAGCTTTTTACTTATGTGTGTGCATTTATCCAAGAAACTGGCAGACAAGTGACCAAGGTACCTTTCTTTATACATTATTCTCCTACAAACCTCACCATCCCTCAGAAATTTTCACACACTATACTCAGAAAGTTACACAGTGGAAGGCAGATACTAACACAAAATAAGGCATTGCCAATGAAGGGCATATATGCCTAAAGTTTGGCTACTCTTACATTTCACCGGAACATCCAAGAAATCCATGACAAAATGTGATATTAGTCACGCCATACATAATTCCTATTAAAATAATGTATTAAAAAAATCATCAAAACTAGATTTGCTGCCAACCTCGCAAACAAAAAAAAATATTCTAGATGATATTACTACACTCCATTTTTAACAGTCACTAAAATTAAAATTTAGGAATATAAATCAGTTGCAGTTCAGTTTACCTCATGAAAGGCTCAGCATAGGTTGGGGCAAATGTTGCCATCCTTTGCAGGATCACCTACTTGGTGACAGCATTTCCCCAAAACCTCCCTACTGAAATGTCTTCACTCAAAGTGCCTGGTACTGACAAGCCAGAAAAAAAAAAGAGAGAGAAAACACTGGAAAAGAGGAAATCTTGAAAATCGCTCTTCTCCTTAAAACATTTTGCAGGGAGGGCAAGCCCCTCTGCACACCCTTCCCATGTGAGGGGCAAGCCTCCCTGCTACACACACTAAACTTATATATACCAACTCCAAGATTACCATACCTCGGAGAAAAGGGAATATTCTGAGAAATGTCATCTCAGACTTAATATATGTAAGTCCATTCCTTCTGCCATTCAGTATTTGCATTTTAGGACTCGCTCTAGCAGGTGCCAACATTTCGAATGGTTACCTTCCTGATGAAATAACTGTATTGTTCTCTAACCTAGTTAATTCTTATGAATGTATTATTTGATTTCCAGGCAAGTACATACATACATACATACAAATGTTTCAAGCACAGGCATTAAAGCCCTTCTAGCTTGCCAATATGCCAAAACACTTGTTCCCATAATAAACGTCCAGGCTGTTCTTAAAAATATCTAAATTACTACTTACTTTAATGTAATTTGGTAGTCTGTTCCAAGCATCAGCTACTCTGTCAGAGAACCAATTAGTACACTTCTCATTCCTATAGAATCTTCTACATAGGTTATCTGACGATTCTCTAGTACTTTTTGATAACCCCAAATATTCCCAGAGGTAGTTGTCCCTAAATGCCCTATATACCTGAATAAGATCTCCTCTTAAATATCTGTAAAAATATCTGTAAGAGACACTGTACAAGTTCAGATATTTTAGTCTTTCATAATAACTTAGATTTTCACATCCATGGATGCCCTTATTATATTTCTGCTGTAATCTTTCCAGTTTATTCATGCTTGTTTTCCTATAGGGTTTCCATATTGTTATTCCATACTCAAGTTTGGTTCTAATGTAACTAACAAACAATGACTTCATTATTTTTGATTTCCTAGACTTTATAAATAGTTTTATACAACCTATAGTTCTATAACTATCATTAGCCAATTGGTTGATATGATTAGAAAAACTCATAGCTGAATCTACCCATATACCCAGGTCGTTAAATGCGTCTACACTTTCAATCGCGGTGTGCTGTATTATATATTCACCTTTCAGTTTATGTCTCCCAAATCTCATATGCTTAGTTTTTGATGTATTTAGCAACATATTATTCTCCTGTGCCCAAATGGTCAATTTAGTCAAATTATTTTGCAGACATGCCTTATCTGTAACACTTGTAAACAGTTTACCTAATTTCAGGTCATCAGCATATAGACTGTAGAACACCTCAGATGAAAAAGTAAGGTCTGAAAGATACAGTCTAAACAAGTAAGGGCCTAGTATAAAGCCCTGTCGGACACCTTGTCTATAACCAAGGATTTTACCTGTCCAGTTGGTGTGTGATACTTGTCATGTCCTATCTGTAAGTCATGCAGCTATCCATCTTATCAACAGTACATTAATACCTAGTTGTACTAATTTATTGATCAGTGTTTTGTGTATGACCCTGTTAAATGCTGAAGTTAAATCTATATAAATCACATCACAGCACAATTTTTCACTCATAGCTGTTATTGTATTGTTATAGAACATCATGTTACAGGTGGTAATAGATCAATTTTCTTCATATGCCTGCTGATGTATGGTTTCAAGTCCCAACCTATGCAGTTCTGACAATAACTTATCCAGTATTACCTTCTTCATTATTTTTCCACAACATGAAAGTAGACTTAAGGGTCTATATGATTCTGGGTTTGTCCTACTCCCCTTTTCCTTACAGACAGGTTTAATAAGTGCATGTCTCCAATCTTGAGGAAAATCCCCATATTTATATGACCTAGTGAATAATAGATGTAATGGCAGTGTAAGTTCTTGCTTAAATGTTCTCAGGTCATTGTTACTTATTCCGTCTCTTCCCTGCAGTTTGTTTGGATCTAGTTTGCACAATTCTTTTTAAATATAATCTAATTTGATTCCAGTATCTGATGTTACCTGGATGTCACTAGGACAACTTACCACCTCTTTTGTGGAACAAAACTGTTTTGCATAAGACTTTGTAAATATATCTATAATCTGTTGTGTCTGAGAATACATTTTAGAATCTGCACACAGTTTATCAGTTTGTGTATCTTTACTCCTTCCACATCTTATGTATCTATAAAAAGGTTTCCTATTATGCTCAATATATTTATATAAATTTTCTTCAATTTTTTCTTGATCTTGTCTAACACTATGCTTAATCTGTTTGCTCAGCTCATTTATTTCAGTTTTCAAAGTTGTGGTTCGACCTCTCTTCCATTTCTTATATGTTTTGTCTTTCACCTTAATCAGGTATCTTGTTCTTATGGAAATATACCTCCCTGATGTTGAGTGCCTAGATCCTGATGTTAAACATTTTTTTGACCTTTTGCACTCAAACTATTTCTCTTTCAAAACTGTCCAAATTCCATCTGCAGTTTTTCCACTGAATACCTCACTCCATTTAGTTTTATATAGTAACTGTTTTGCTTCCCTATAATCTGTAATTAACTTTCTGTGCATTGGCTTAGATTTCAGTTTGGCAGAATTATCTAGCAACAAATTAACCTTTATGACCCCATGATCACTACACATCAATGGTGGTAAAACTTGACTTGAAGTTACAGTAATTTATTTGGAAACATAAAACAATGTCTAGTATGTTCCGTCCCCTGGTAGTTTTTTTTTTACAATCTGAAGCATTTGTTGTTCCTAAATATACTCTGTGAATAATTTATTTGTTAACATTGTTGAATCAATATTACTCCAGTCTGTTTCTGGTAAATTTAAGTCCCCATCTAATATTATTCTTCCCTCCTGTATTTCACTTCAGAAATGTATGAATTCCTCTAGGTCATCTGCACTTGACTTTGGTGGTATGTACACCCCAACAATTGTTATATGTTCCAGGGTTGTCTTTATTGTCACAGTCACACAGTCTATAGTATTTTTGTTATCAGTGAACATATAATAATCACAGGTCTCATAACTATCTTTAATCCCTATCATAACACCTCCACCTAATTTTTTGTTAGAATGTCTGCTACAGTAAAAACATTCATACCCTGACAGAACTGGTTTCCAGTAATTGTTTTTTAACCATGTTCCACAAACTATAACAACATCAATCTTGTGGGAACGTAGCAACTTTTCTAATAAAAAAACTTTATTATCAATGCTCCTAGCATTAACAACCATCAGAGATGCATCAAATGTTGCTATCTGTGAACTGTTACATTTTTGACCTTGCAAAAACCCTGGCTAGTGTTTGTCAAATATTGCAAAATATCTGCTGCAAAAATTATCTTCCCTGATCTAAACAAATGCACACCATCATGTCTGAACACATGTGTACCCAAAAGAAGGCGTGGATGCTCTACACATTTCCATTTTTTAAAACAGGACATTTTTTTCCATGTAGGTGTTTATCTAAACAATCTTTTCATTCACAGTGACGTGACTATCCTTTCTATAGGTGATTTGTGAAAAATATGTCCTAACACCAGTACAAGCTATACTATCTAGGAAGGCTGTCAGTTACCGACTAACAATCGGGGAATCTTTGTTGGTGACATAATTTGTACCAACATGAATAAAAACAGATCCATGCTTCCTTATATTAAAGCATTCCAAGGCTTGTTTCACTTCTTCTATTTTTGCTCCTGGCAAGCATAACACTACTCAGTGTTCATTATCATCTCTGCAAATATAAGTATCAGTTCTTCTAATAAAGGAATCTCCAATTACAAGAATATCTTTGCTGACCATCTCTGAAGAATCTTCAGCTTCTAATACAGTCATTTCTGCTCTATCAATTGTTACGAAGGATAGATCGTCATCACTATTAGTCTTATAAATCCCACTGTTTTCATTGCGTATTAAATTCTCATCCACCTGGCATTGTAAATCCACAGCTTGAGCCACATAGTCAACATCTGTCTTTCTCTTCTTTTTTCTTACAATAATGTTCTTCAATCCTTCCACGTGCAGTTTTGATTTCTTCCTTTTCACCTGCCCCTTGCCTCATTTTTCTACCTTTTCCATTGGAAAGGTGATGCCTTTTTCTGTAGACTAAGGGTTTTCTGATCAACAGATATCTTAATTCCCTGTAACCTGCATGTTACATAAAGCAGTGTCTTTTTTACTGCGTATTCTCTTTCCTTTACAGTCATTAGTCAGTTTCTTTTTCTTCCTTGTTATTTGTTGATAACTTCTTCCTTTCTTTCTTTTTTTTGCTTCCTTCTAAACAAACCAGATCCTCAGATTGCTGAGTACTTGCATTCAGAATTCCATAGTTCTCAGGGGCCTCATCATGTTTCATAGGAGTTGAATGTTCTTTGTAGAAAATAGAGGCATCATTTCCTAAATCTGTTCTATTTGTTCTATGCCTAACATTATTTAGTTCATCAATCCAGTCATTAATATATGATACAACAGTTCTCCAAGCCATGCCAATTGCACATGTGCAATCATCATCATTAAGTCGAGATTTGCTTCTAACAATGGTGAGCAAATCATCCAACTTTTGACATGAGGAACAAAGATCACCAGTGTTATCAGCTGTTACCTTTAAATATGCATAGCATTTATTACACTGTACAAGATACTTGTGCATTAGAAAATCATTAATTGCATACACATTTAAGGAATCCATATTCAGCTTTAATTGAATAAAATATTGCAAAGGAAAAAAATTACACAAAGTCAGTAGCAAAGAATTCAAAGGAACTTAAATCAACTTCTATGACAAAAATTATACCAGCATTATCCAACTAAATAATAAAATACAATAAAGTTGTTCTGACCATACAAGTTCTACCAGCCAGACAGAAGTTGTAATTTCTTTACATCACACGCAAAGGCGTGCAGAAGCTTCTGCTCACTACAGCTCGTAGTCGCACCTCCTTTTAACAGTAAAAATAAATAAAACTTCTCTTACCAGTCAACTGCACAACAAATCACAAACCAAGACAGGATTGTTTTGATATGCTCAGTAGTCCGGTCTGGGTACCATTCTCAGCCATGAATCACACAACAAAGACACAACTAAACAAATACAGAGACAGTTTAGTGTAGCTAGTAATATGCTTACTTTTTCTGAGAAAATCAGAATACCCCAAAAATGTCATGTGGCTGTGAAGAGAACATGTAAACACCAAACATTGAATAACCAAAGATAAGGAATCAAACCTGGAAACTGAAGGTATGTGGCAGAAAACTTACCAAGAGCTACAGATCTATCCAGAGTATTTAAGATTCATGTTCTGTTCATAATAATGTTTCCAACCAAACCTTAGGGTGAAAACCTGTTATCTTGTGAAACATAAGTTTTTTTTTTTTTTTTTTTTTTACATCCACTACGGCTAGATAACACACAAGACTGGCTTCAGTTTCATCCATATGTGCCCCCTTCACATTTCTTACTGTCGAAGATAAATAGAATGTTGGCCAACATATAGGATTTCTTCTAAAAGAAATACTTCATCTATGTATCTACACAGTAAGCCTTATAAACAACTCAGAAGGGTAAGGCTCTTCATTCAGTAATATAATATGGGAACTTAAGAGGAAAACACGCTCAGCACTAGGTTATTTATGCAGTTCACTGGAGCAATAGTGGCTTTTTACTCACAGTTTACTTACTATTTGTCAGGTTTCTCATTCACGTCCCCAATCTTTATGATACATAAATTCTGTTAGTTTTATAGACAGTTTCACAGTTTAAATTTTACTTTGCAAGGTGCACTTCTTGCAGTTACTCAATAGTCATTTTCTGTTATCATGACAGGAATTGATTTGATTTGTCAGGACCCGAAACTCCCATCTCTTCATTTCTATTTACTAGATTCAGGTTTCCAAAGTAAAATGCACTTTAAAAAAATACATGAAATGTCTTGACCCGTGTTATATAATCTAGCAGAATGTTCAATCCCCTATTCTGGCAGTTCTGTCTGCTATTAATAGTGTTCTCTGTGCGCAGTTGCTTTTACTTCTGCTTAAAAAGGGGGGGGGGGTCCCTGTGAGCATCTTTATTTATTTTATTCCTACCTTAAATTTCTCTGTTTAAGTTAGAAATAACAATGTCTGTCATACCTTTCCTGAAGTTTTGCTATGCTTTTATCATACAGCAAAATTTAGCTCATTACTTTCAAATTTTTGTGGCCCCTCCCCCACCTTCTCTTTTGTTAGTGTAGTCCATACCTTTTCTGGTTACAGCTTCCCACACCTCCAATGAGACTGGGATGAAGTCTGGCTATTTGCGTGACTTTCTTTCAGCACTCATGATATTATTCTTTATCAATATGATTTGTTTTTCCTCAGGACTGTGCAGTAGAAGTGATTATTGATGGATATATTCTTGTGTAACTGTCACTCTGGATCCCCTATCCCACTTCCTGTCTCCCTATTTTTCATTTTCTTCTTTAATTGTCTCTCCTACTATTATGCGTCAGTCTGAACAAGTCCTATAAATAAACCTCCTAAAAAATTAAAACTGGATGCTTATGTTTTCATACGGTATGGCAGTTGTTATGCACATATAAAAATACACTACCACTTTGCACGTTATCACAGAGTTCGCTATGACTACACATGCTAGTTTGGATGATCTATTAACCCTATGTTATCTTGAAGTACAGTCACCTGGATAAATTAGGCAGATGAGGTTACAATTTTGTCATTTAATTTCTTTCTTTGAGATGGCCTCAATATTATGTTGTGTGACATTGCACTTACTGAGAATATCCTTGCATATTTGCCAGGGTCATACTGTTGGGCATTACTGCATATATCCAGACAGTGAAGGTGATCCACATGCTCCATGATGATCTTGGTTTGTGACAGGGCATACTTGCATATGTTGTCTGTCAGTCACAGTTTATGGATTTCTGATAGTTATCATTAACCAGGTCTTCAGGGCATATCCAATATCACCAATAACCTCGACCTAGCTTGTGACATTAACAAAACATAACAGAGACAGATATGTCTCCCAGAGAATGCTGCTTCTCTGAAATAGACTTCCTATTCATGTAAAACAGAGCTACTCACTAATCCTATTCAAATGCAACCTAGATAATTGGATGGGGCACCGCAAATTCACCCCTGGAGTGGCTTCCATGTCCCTCATGGACAGGGGTAGCCAGTGTTGATCATAGACCTGTTCTCTTCATAAATTCATTTTATGAACTACCCAAAAAGAACAAATGGGATATTTGGGATTAACATGGCAAGGCTTGTAAATGCTGTAGGGCCACTAGCCTAGTAACCTCCTATGAATCTATGAATAAAATGCCCATTGGGAAATGTGTCCCTCATAAACCATTGGTACAAGTCACACATGGAGCTTTGGTAGCTGCCTGAGTGGCCTGCAGACACAATGCAGATAATACCCCATACATTACAGGCAACTTAGCAGTTGCTGGAGAGCTAACCTTAATGGCAGGAACATACAAAGAATAGATCACAGGGATCACAAGATGCCTAGCCATATACACATCTAAGCAGACAAACTTAAAAGTTCTTGCCACCATTATCAAGCACTTAATACTGCTTAAATACAAATCAAGCAAGATCTTATATGATAGGCCTGGGGTAAATCTACATCTGCCCATCCAGTCATCAAGATTAGTCATAAAGGTAACCAAAGTAGCACTTTGTTTAACTTGTACTGTCAACTTATTCCATAAGCTGGGAATACACTATCCTTCCAACTAGTTTTGATTACGCTTTGGTGCACTTTTAGGTCTGTAGTGCAGGTCTCTGAGGAGGCAATGGTTTTGCTAAGAAACAGAAGGTCAAATAGGATTGGATTGTCATGAATTGAAAAGCTTGACATAATTCACCTTGGAGCAGCTAGTAGCCTACTGAGTATAAAGACAAGCATGCCAATCTTTCTGTATAGTTGATGGATTTAAAACCTTTAACTTTTTCAGTCAGAAATCTTTGAGGCCTTTCCAGCTAAGTAATATGCTTGGCTTTCTAAATACCAAAGAATGCATTGTAATCAAATATGGTCCTTACCAGGGAAGAATATGTGGCAGCATGACTTCTTGGCTCTACAAAATATTCCATTGGTTATTAACTGAGCCAGAAAGAAGGATTTCCTGACTGTGGTGGAAACATGATGACTGAATGGATGAGAGTTGTCCAAATAAATACACAGGTCTCTTATGACCTACTCTTTCTGAAGAAGAATGCCATTTATAACGTACAATGAAGCTTTTTTGCCAAACATTGCTATAATGCACTTTGTTTGTATTTAACTTTAAACTCTTTTCATTACACCAGGTATGTGCACATTCCTGCCATTGCTGGAGATGTTTCTTATTAGTAGATGAGCAGATAACAGTAAACAGCTTGCAGTAATCAGCAAACTCATTCAATAACTCTTCTGGCATACTGGCTTGGATATCTTCAAAATAAATGCCAAACAGAACAGGGCCTGGAATCCCTTTGGCACACCACTAGTTACATTATTACATTTGAAGAGTGCACCAGCAATTTTTACAACCCTGGATCTGTTGGATAGATAATTTGCAATCTAGCAGACAACACAGGGGTTTACAGGCCTGGAATCCCTTTGGCACACCACTAATTACATTATTACATTTGAAGAGTGCACCAGCAACTTTCACAACCCAGGATCTGTTGGATAGATAATTTGCAATCTAGCAGACAACACAGGGGTTTACAGGCCTGGAATCCCTTTGGCACACCACTAATTACATTATTACATTTGAAGAGTGCACCAGCAACTTTCACAACCCAGGATCTGTTGGATAGATAATTTGCAATCTAGCAGACAACACAGGGGTTTAGATTAAGTTTGTATAATTTTTCAATAATTCTAGTGTGTGGAATAATATTAAAATCTTTGCCCATGTCAAGATAAGCAGTGTGCACAGAGTGACCACAGTCTATAGCCTCTGTAACCTTTTCAAAGAAGCTTATTAGGTTTAGAAGGCAGGACCTGCTTTTTACAAAACCATACTATGTAGGGTTTAGTTCAGTTAAGTTGCCTATGTCTGCATAAGTAGGTTTTGCTATGATATGTACCATGGCTTTGCATATAAGGCTGGTGATGCTGATGGACCATTAATTACTAGGGTCTATAGACAAGGGTCACCCTTGTGTAGTGCAGTCACAGTGGTTGATCTGTAGGCATCAGGGACAACTCCTGTAGACAGACAGAGCATGAACAATTTAAGTAGAGGCTGAAATAGTGCATATTTGGTAATGCTAAAAATGCAGCCTGGTATGTTTTCTAATCCTTTGACAGGAATTTTAAGGTTTGTTCCAAGGAAATTTCAGGAGAAATTAAATTTTCAGGGATAGTGGGGCCAACAATGTGGGTAAGTGAAGTAAAGTTAGCACTAAATTTGTTTGATAATATATTGGCTATATCCTTGAGTTCAGAGTGTGTGATATTAGTATGAACAAGCTCAGCACGCTGTTGGAGGTTATTCCTTAGTTTTCTACCATAACTGAAGAAAGATTTGTAGTTTTCTTTGGTATATATGTCAACCTTAAGTTTGTATTCTGCTTTACATTTTCTAATGGTACTCCTTGTTGATATTTTTCGGTTTGGCCCCGAGGAAGGGGGATTGCACTTTCTTGCAACATTTCATTATTTTCCTTCTTTTGTTGCACAACTTATTTATATAATAGTTCAGCCAGATTTACTTATTTCTGAATTTACCATTAATTTTATGAAGGATATTTTCTGACATTTCTAAGCAGCAGTGTAGCTAGGGTGGGCTGACAGGGGCAACAGCCCCAGGCACAAAGTATTAGGGGGGCACAATCAGCTGAGCCTAATAATGCTTTAATATAATACCAGCAGTCAAAACTGAGCGCTGTAGCACTCTGTGTATGGTCCAAACTATAGCAAACAGTTGTTACAGTTTAATGTTAAAAAAAGACCTTTTTTTCTTTATTAAATAAAACCTGAGTGCTGTCAAGCTCCATGCAGGCACAGTATAAACTGTAACAAATGTTTGCTACATTTGTAGCAAGCAGTTTGTTACAGTTTAAAAAGATTTTTATAGGGTATAAACTATAGCAAATGTTTGCTGCATCTGTAGCAAGCAGCTTGCAACAATTTAAAAATATTTTTTTTAACTAAAATATGAACACTGAAGTGCTCCATGAAGGCATTTTTTTTCTTAATAAAATCTGTTAAAGGAGGGTTGTGGCAAGGCACAGAAATGGGAGCTGAATGGCTGGGGCTGGAGGAAGGCAGGGGGATGTCATTCATCCGGCAACCTGGTTGGTATACTAGTAGAAGGCATGTTTGTTTTTTTTTTTTTTTTGCTCTTCACTTGAAGAGATGAGGGGGTGGGGTGCTGATTCATAGCACTGGCCGAAGGTGCTAATTGAACGAGTTACCCCTTCTGTTGTCATGTAGCTGTTTAGGTACTGGTAAAAGTCAAGAGTTGAATGTGACAGCCTTCTCAGCTGGGTCTGCTTGCTAGGAATTATTGGGAATTTTGCAGATGTCTTCTACAAGTTGAAGAAGGTTTGCCCTGGGGAGGTCCCTAAAGATGGCCTCATTTGTTAATGGGGTAAAATAACTAATATTGACAGAAAAGATCAATTTGTTGTCAAATTTAATCAGGAACGAGGAGATGCATAGTGGGGTGCAGGTGGAGGCTGTATTTGTAAGGACCAGATAAACAACATTAGAGACTCTAGTAGATGGTTTTACAATTTTCCCCAGTGCACTGATATTAAGAAAGTCTAGTAAATGCTGAACATAACTACTGTAGAGATGTAAGTGTGCCAGTCAATGCTTAAGTAATTGAAATCCCTTAGTAAGAACGTATTTGCTTCCAACCCTCTTACATGCCTCACCTATCCTGACAAACTTAAGCTCTGTACTAAAATCCAAACTAGCCTCCTGTTTCAACAAAGCAGCTAAACTTGCCACCAACAGTGCATACCAGCTGAAAACTGCCAAGCCTTAAAGCAGTTAAACCGGCTAGAGCTTAACAACCACATAACATACTCTCAGCTGCTTATAACATATAAACTGATACATTTTCCTAAACAAACCCTGCATTAAAAACATATTATTGCCCTATACATGGGACCTCAATTCTGCAGATAAATTTCTACTAAGCACTACTAAAGCAAATAATTCATCAGGGGACTCACTATATTCCTTTTACATCTATACGCTCTGGAATACCATCCTGACACTTATAAAAATGATTAAAAAACTGCCAGGCTGTATAATCCAGCTCAAACAATACCTAACCCAATCCTGGTCATGCTCATGTTCATCACCAGGTTGAGATTTCTAGTGAAAGCTTATTACTAACTTTTTGCCCTCCTCTACTTGAATCTTTACACCCCTAACAACTTTCCATGGTGCACTTGAATTAATACATACCTTTTCACCCCCCAGCAACACTTCTCTTCTTATTCTTTTTCAACTGCCCACACCCACTGCCCCACTCCTCTCATGTATCCCCCGTATACCTAAGTTATAAACCTTCTAGATACACTAACATGGAACAGGCAGTCTAAATAAAAACTATCCTATACTCTGCTCTCTCAGTCATATGCCATTACCACTATCCTCCTCTACAATACTAATATCTTTCATCCCCTCCTACATAATTTTATAACTTACTTCAATGAGCTCTTTACAAACCTATAAAATACTAAAATCTCCCTTACTACATAATTTTATAACTAACTTCATTAAGTATCATGAACTCCTTGCAAACCATTCTCTACTGAAATGAAAGCACTTGTTTCCCTTCTACAGTATCAGTCCATCATCGTACAGCTCTGGAGCACCTGCATAGACTTATAATCGCTGATGTAACTACTTTACTGTATAAATCTGTCTTATAATTATGTTTGCTGTTTCATGAGAAATGTATCTGTTGTTTTTTTCAGAGACCTGTCTGAAATTCATTTGTTAATTTAAATGTACTTTGGTACAGCTTTTCTCCCCAGGCCTCCATTGAAAATGGGCTCTACCCAGTTGGACTTTACTGGTCAACAAAGACAAATAAATACATAAATGTCTCAGTGATATAAAAGATCATTTCCATTATTTTTGGGGAACATTGATGAGACTCTATAGTAAGCAATGAAGTAATTGTTGGATTTGTTCAGGGTGATTTCAATCTCCAGTAGCTTCAAGTTAGGATCATGGGAAATTTGATGCAAATAAATGGTGTTTTCAACAAATACAGACACCCCCTATAGTTACCCAAGAGTCTAAAGGCATGATAGGCACTAAACCCTCTTTTAGAAGGAGTGCTGTCATTGCATTGAAAGCATGATTCATTAACTGCACAAACATTAGTGCATTTGAGTTGCAGTGCGCACAAGTTTATCTCAACAATTTAAAGTGTCACAGAGTAGAAATAATGTACTCAGTGCTTTGATGGACATTGATAATTATTTCTTTTTTGAAGGCCATTATTTTTATCAAAATAAAGGTATTGCGATGTGAACAGCTTGTGGGCCTTTGTAGCAAATATAAGTCAGGATTCTCAAAGGCTTGCATGGAGTCAGTGCAAGATTGGTGCAGGAGCTCAAGCAGGCAATATGTCTGCCGTGTGATCCAGGAACAGCCTGCAGCGGTGTGCATGAGCACTCCTACACTTATCCTGCAAGGACTAAGCCCTGGTATGCAAGTTTTTTTCTTTTAGATGGATATATGCATATATATGTAACTTATCATCTTTGCTGAAGTTGGTATTTATGACCTTTTGCTGCAGTTATTTCTTTTCATAATTCGAGTGTTTGTTTTTAATTACTAGTTTTTTACATTCAGGTATTAACCTTTTGTACAATGGATCTAACCAGTATTTTGGCTGGTTTGTCTTCTGACAAGGAAGACTTGGGTATATTTGGTATTACAGATCCCAATAATGACAATAGTTCAAATACTATTGAGAATCCAAAATTTTGCTGTGAAGGATTGTTTCAATAACTTAATAAAACCATCAAAGCGTTAAGATCCAATGTTTGGAATCTTAAATTATTTAAAGCTTACATGACAAAAGGTATAACTCCCAGAGAGCTTAGGGTAAAAATCCAGCCATTAGTTAATGATATGGATGATCAGTTAACAAATGAATGGTCTGCCATACAACAAAAATGTTCAATGGGATTTGTAGAGACGCTTGCCAGATATTATTAAAGGGTTATTGATCAACAAATAAATACAGTTAGTCAGTTATGTGAGGACAGCAATCAATATATTGGTCAACCTTTTTATTCTACACAACTGACCAAGCTTAGTTCGGATTTATTAACTTTTGAAGCACAGCTTAGGGATAGGAAACTAAAAAAGTTCCAAAGAGACCAAATGGATTATGACAAAGGGCACCCCTTTAATTATACCAGACATGTTAGATTTGAAGGGGGGAGCAATAAAAGCCAGACAACCCCGAAACATAAATGTCCTAAGTCCATTGTTAGGAAACGTAATACTTATACTGATTCATCTGGGGATGGTTCATCATATGGTACAGATCTAGACACACAACAGACCTCTGACTCTCCAACTCCCAAACGCAATAATAGTACTGTCCCTTTAGGCCTTATAAGAGGGCAGGCCGAAAACATTGTAAACATTAAAAACATGGAGGGTTTGATGGAACTTCGGACGAACAAGTAAATAGTTGTTCTAAAACAAATGTATTAAACATTTCTGATGTAACATTGTCAGATTCACAAATAGCTTTGTTAAATAAAGGCCTTTTTTTTATACCTGTTTTTTTTTTTTTGTTCAGGAAGATGTATTGGCACAGGATGTTATAGCTTTTTGCAAATTGCTAAATCTCAAAGTGCATTTTCATGATAGTACTAATGATTATTCAACTGGAGATTCATTCAAATACCACAAATCCACCTTTGTTCCACCGATGCACCATTGTGTGTCTTTTTCAAAATAGTGTACTCAAAGATCTGCACTTTAATTCAAATGCAACAATCTCTCAAAGTCTGATATGTTGGCTTTACAAGAACTTGCCAATAATAAAAATCTGGTAATCATTTCTGCGGACAAAGGTGATGCTGTGGTTGTCATGAATTGGTCACACTATGATGCCAAGGCTCAAAGACAACTAGATGATGGCAGATATTATACTAGAATGCCTCTTGATCCATCTAGCATGTTCAAACAACTAGACAAATTTTTGGAATCAGCAGTACAAAATGGCATCATTACGGAACAAACTAAATACCATCTCACTGTTTTAGATCCGAACAGCCAATATATATATTTTTACCGAAGATTCACAAAAATCTCCACAATCCTCCAAGCAGACCTGTCATGGCTGGTAATGGGTGTCTAACTGAACCAATATCACAATTCTTGACACAATATCTTAAACCCTTACTTAAATGGGTTAGATCCAGAATTCAAGACACTACAGAATTTCTGGACATAATAAATGATATGCAAATTGAGGATCATTGGCTAATGGGTATATTAGATGTTTGTTCATTATATACAAATATACCACATTGGGCAGGGCTGGATGCTTTTGAACATTGGCTACAAAAATCCAATTTATATAAACCTGGTTTCAACAGTTTTCTTATTTTTTTATTTATTTATTTAACATTTGTTGACCGGGAAAGTCAGACTAGGTTCCACAGAACCTGTTTTCAGCAGAGGTCCAGGGAGAAATGCTCCAGAAGCATGTCTTTAGAATGTGGGAGGAAACCGGTGTACCCGGAGGAAACCCACGCGAATGCAGGGAGAACATGCAAACTCCACACAGAAGGCACCCCAGCCGAGAATTTAACCAGAGAACCTCTTGCTCTGAGGCAACAGCATTAACCGCTGCACCACTGCACCACCCATCATTTTGACGGAACATGCTCTCATGAAGAATGTCTTCTTTTATAGTAACCAATGCTATTTACAAGTGCATGGCACTGCAATGGGTGTATCCTTTGCCCCTCTATATGCGGATTTGTATATGGCCTACATAGAAGAACACATTATTTCTGATACTACACATAATATCTATTTGGGGGAAATTGATATATGGCGCAGGTATCTGGATGATGTGGAGGTCTGATGTGGAATACCTTATGAAATTCATAGGGTATCTCAATGAAAATTAGTGGGTTTTACAGTTTACTGTCAATTACCATCCAGATAGAATTACCCATGTAGATGTACTTATATCTAGGAATGATGATAATACTTGACATACAGACGTATTTTGTAAATATCCTGAATATAACACTCTACTCCATGCATCCAGCTTTCATCCAGCCCATATCACTAAAAACATTCCCAAGTCACAATTCATCAGGATGAGACGCATTTGCTCAGATGATAATTCTTTTGCACATTTTTGTAATGATTTAGTTCACAGATTTCAAGAGAGAGGATATAACATGGGCTATGTTTATACAGCAAGCAACCATGCTGCCAATATTGATAGGAAGGACCTTCTTAAATACAAACAGAAACCATGTTCTATAACCAATAAGTTATGGTTTACTACTACATATGGTAGGAACACCAACAAGTTAATTGAGGTGATCAGAAGACATTGGAATGTACTATTGGCAGTCAATCTTTTGTTGCAATATTTTGGTGAAACATGCCAGTTTTCTTTCAGGTAAAGGAAAAACTTGGGGTCTCATTTCAGCCATTTCAAACATCAGCATCCATCCACTCATCATGACACTATTCAGACTACCATTTCTGGGAAGAAGATTATTGGCTGCATGCCTTGTAGCCATTGCAGTAACTGTATCCAGGTTTTGAAAACAATTTTTTTTCTAGTAATAATTGCAGTGCAGTATTTGACATCTAGTTCTTTGCAAAGTGCAGTACAGACCGGGTTATATACCTGGCTACCTGCAGCTGCCATGCATTTTACATTGAGCAAACATCCAAACCCCTTAGGTTACGTATTACATCTTTGTGATGTCAGGCATAAAAGAATGAGTACTGCTTTGTCCAAACATGCTCTACAACACACCACAGCGTCCTTTGACTTTACAATTATAGACAGGATAATAGGCGATAAGAACCACAAAACTGGATGGCACACAAAACTGAATGCTATGGAAAAGAAGTGGATTGTCATATTAGGAGGGCTGTTCATCCCAGGTTTAAATGAATATTTATGAGCTCACCAGTAACATTTCAGGACTAATTAAGGATATACTATATATATGATTGCAAGATGTTCTGTATTTGTTACACTGATGAAGGCTAGGTTAATCCCTTAGCTGAAACCGGTCTGTTATTTCTTGTGTTTTATGTATTAATAAATAATTTATTACACAGCGTCCAGTTGCTGGCTATTTTTGTTGTTTATGCAAAACCATTTGCAGGAGAAATATATGCAAATGAGGTGATTCTGCAATCCAGGAAGCTTGTAACAGTCTGTGCAAGACTAGTACTATCTGCAGAAATGTACTCGGTTAGTAACCGAGTAAATTTCTGCAAAATCCAAAACGCGGCTGTGACATCCCCAAATAAAGACTGCATATCATGTATTAAGCATGCCAATGGTCAAGTATAAGGCCATTGGCATTGCAAACAAAAATAAATAATACAATAATCAACATTTATTTTTTTTAGCTGATTGCGGCTGTTTAAGCATAGGGCAGTGGCTTGCAAATGGGATCGGGGGAAAACAATAAAATAAACCTAAAATAAGCAGTCTAACTAAAATCACTATTCTGCCATGCAAGTCAATGGCAGGTAGAAGACAACCTGGCCAGTGAGTAGTGGTTGCTAAGGGGGGAGGCTTAGTGTGAGACATGTAACTATGCATTAGCAGGCAATCCTATGCAAATGAGGGGAAGGATAGTGAATCCCAGTTTTCCCCAGCATGTGAGTCAATATAAGAGTAGGAATAGCTTGGTGCAAGCCTAGGAGGTAGGTGACATCATGGGGTGTGTGTGTCAGGCATACTGTAAGCGGATTGGAGCCCTGTGGCTCGGGTTTGCTCCTAGCTTAGCACAGCTAAGCTAGGGGGTGTGTCTAAACTTGCTTAGCACTCATTACAAAGCCTATGCGGGTTTGCGCACCATGCACAGGGTTTTACAGGAAGAAAAATGAGGTTAAACCAGGAAATAGCAGCAGTGTGCACATTTGAGCATTAAACAGAAAGGCAATGGGAAGGGAAAACAGCAGTAGGAAGGTAATCAAGGAGAATTAGCTTAGCTGGCAGGTGAAATGTATCAGAATCAGTCAATTACATAGGTAGCAGACCAGCCCAGCCCAGAACAGCACTGTGGCAACTGGGGAGAGATGGGAGAAGGCTGCCAGCCTAGTCAAATAGAGTTTGATACATAATTCTATCAACTGTATAAATAAATGTAAAATGCAGGCTTGTATTTTTAAATGTAAGAAAACACTGTAAAATGTGAACTTCAGGATTGTTGCAACATTGTCATCTACTGTAAGGAAAACCAAGCCAAGTATTTCAAATGTGTCTTTTTAAGTTGAAAAGGTCTTATGAATCTCTTTAATGTTAGAATTCGGCTCCAGGGCGGCTGGATGAAGATTTCATGCCCATTGTTTTAAGGCTAACGTTTATAACCAGAATTTAGATGTGGAATGTGTTTTATTGCTCTGGTTTCTCCTAGAATGTATATGTGAAATGCCTTCTATTGTTGTAAGTTTCTGTGCAGGTGTTAGATTGCTAAATAATGCAGTTTGTTTGCCTGGGAAAACCTAAGTGTCAAAAATGATGTAATTTGTGGAGGGACCCAGCAAACATGTTTGTTAGTAATGTTTAAAATACTATTTCTCACAAGAGACTAAAAGCATTTTGATCTTGGATGTCCAACTCACCAGCACTTTGCCTTATGCTCATATGTAAGTCATAGCACTGTGATTTCTTGTAGGAACAGTTACAGCTATTAAAGATTAATTAGGTATTTTTCTTTGAAATCAGACCTGTCCTACTGTATTATTTTAAGTTTCTGTGTGATCTGTGAACTCTTAGATATCTCTGTGCTGTAGTAGTTTTGTCTTGTGGTATAATTATTTATTATTAAATATTTTTAAAACCTTCTACCTGTGGCTGGTTTATGTAGAGATAAATTATGCTTTAGAGTACATTATATATTTATAGAGTTTACTGTCTAAGCCCTTCCAATAAGCCTTACACTGAATAGTCATATTACCATTGGATATTAATATTGCACAGTAATAATTGGATACCCTTTTAAGGGCCTTTTAGTAGCTGATATTAACTGGGTGGTGGCAGTAATTACTACCGTAAAGTCTGGGTAAAGGAGCACAGTTGGAGAATCTGTGTCAGCCTTTCCCAGGAGTGTCTGTTAAGTTGTATAAATACTTATCTCAAAGTGTGTGTGTGTTGTGTCAGCTACTTGGCAGGGACACGAAGCACTGGTTGGACAGAGAGAATACTGGAGGTTTTAGTTTGCCCATTTAGGCTGAGACCTGGACCCTATAGCTGTGTCAGTGGGGAGTCTTACTGGAGACCTGGTGAGCAAGAGAGCAACCAGCCCCAGATTGACTGTGATCTCTGTGTGCACTTAAGGGAAATTGTACTAAAGTACTGTGTGTATTAGTTATCCTTTTCCTCTTCTATGAGATGACCTCCCTGGTGTTAGTGGTGAGGACTGAGGCTCCTTGTTTACTGGGCCAGGGCACGGTCATCACAACTACTATAAACTATGCAAACACCTTCCCCTCTGGTTTTTCACATACTCTACACCACCGGTGTATACAAGCAGGGAAATTGTAACAAACAAACCTACAAAATGATAAGGGCTACAGCAGACAACATAAAACAACATGTGCAAGAGGCTGAGGGTGGTGAGGATGTGAATGCTGCTGAACAACCCGCAGTGAGGACATGGAGAAGAGTGTACAGACCCAGGGTAACCTACCAGGGGCTACATGAGCTGGAGATAGTGGAGCACTATACGGTGGACAGAGGCCTCCTTACAGCAAATTGTTGAGCTGTGCCAGCCACACCTGACACACCAAACTGACCGAGGGGAACCCATCCCAGTGGATACCAAGGTATGTGTAGGCCTAGGAATACTAGCCACAGGTACCTCCCAGAGCTCAACTGGGGATATCATGGGGATCTCTCAGGCATCAGCATCCAGAGTATGTCAGCACATGCCAGTGAGCACATATATTTCCTTAACACCCGTGAGGTGTTGACTAGCAATATGCGTCTCTTCTACCAAATAGCAGATTACCCTGAGGTAGTTGGTGCTATAGACTGCATGCACATATGCATCAAAGCACCACCCGGTGATCAGGGTAGGGCCTACATCAACTGCAGAGGCATCCCCTCCATCAACTGCCAGGTCGTATGTGATGCCCAGGGCATTATAATGAATGTGTGTACTGGCTGCCCTGGAAGCTTTGACGATTCCTACATATGGCATATGATGTAGCTGTACCAGAGAATTGCCAATGGGGACATCCCCTACAGTCACCTAGTGGGGGATGCTGGTTACACACTGGAGCCGTGGCTGATGACACCCATCAGCAATGTGCACACACCTGAACAAGAATGCCATAATGAGGCACATGCACAGACCAGACATAACAGAGTGTTTGTTTGGGATGCTCAGGTCATGGTTCCGGTGTCTGGGCACTTCCAGTGGAGCCTTGCAGTTCTCTCCAGCTACATCTACCCAGATTGTTATGGTATGTGCTATGCTACACAATATAAACCTGTGGAAACAGCTGCAGCAGGAACAGCATGAGGCTGGGCCAAACAGCCCCCCACCAATGCCAAGGCCTCCACAGGTGCAGAGTGACTTGGAGGAGGAACAACCTGAGCCTGCCCCAGTAGGCAGATGGAGCCGTGCCCAGTATGCTGAGGCTGCGGCAAAGAGGCAACGCATAGCACATACACTGACACAGTAGGGATGCAGGGAATGACACCTCTCTCTCACTCGCACATACAGTAAAAGGGATGCCAAACATGACACTACTTGTGCTCAACCATGTATAGGAAGTGTACTATGTGTATCCAACATAGGCAGCCCTCCAGCACCATCCGCAAGTTTGGCACACCCTCAAGGTAAGTCAGTCAACCTACCAATTACCAAATTAAGTAGAATGTGTTGTTACCTGTATCTATGGTATGGATGTGAGCATGCATAGGAATTGGGTGGCTGAATGTTATAGCAGCAGACAGTAGACACCCATAGTGGCACCATGACATCTGTAACACATACTGTAGTCACCATAGTAGCCAGTACTACACAGGGTGACAAAACCCACTGCAGGAAATGTGCTGAGCAACATGTGTGTCAATATGACCCACACATGCCAGTCAGCACAGTTCACATACCCAACAACAGTCTCAGCCAGCAGGACAGGTGCAGACAAACCCAAACAGAGCCTGTGCCATGGCCCATGAATGATGGCTATGGTTCATCACCCCCCAGGCCTACACAGACAGACTGTAGCAGGGCAGGCAGTGGGATGTTAGTTCTGTAGGGTAGGAGGTCAGACAATAATATGTAGGGCAACCAAAGCCATGATCTGTAATACACTGGTATGCCTCTACTCAGCATGATAGTTAACAATACAGAATGAAATGGAGTATCTGACATACCAGTACAGTCATAGCAAATGTGTACAAGTGCCACGTGTGCCCCCCACATCCTACATAGTAATGTAATAACAGTCAGGTGTGCCCTCCAACCCTGAGTAGAAATGTAGAAATAGACCAGCGTGCCCCCCTATGTAGCAATGTAATAACAGTTAGGTGTGCTCGCCCCATGTAGCAATGTAATAACAGTCAGGTGTGCCCTCCCCCATCCTGTATAGAAATGTAGAAATAGTCAGGTGAGCCCCCCCCACCATATGTAGTAATGTAATAACAGTCAGGTGTGCCCCCCATCCTGTGTAGAAATGTAGAAATAGTCAGGTGAGCCCCCTACCATAAGTACCATACGTAGTAATGTAATAACAGTCAGGTGTGCCCCCCCAAAACCCTGTGTAGAAATAGACCGGTGTGCCCCCCCATGTAGCAATGTAATAACAATCAGGTGTGCTGTCCTCCCATCCTGTGTAGAAATGTAGAAATAGTCAGGTGAGCCCCCCCCCCCACCATATGTAGTAATGTAATAACAGTCAGGTGTGCCCCCAACCCTGTGTAGAAATGTAGAAACAGACCGGTGTGGCCCCCCATGTAGTAATGTAATAACAGTCAGGTGTGCCCCCCATCCTGTGTAGAAATGTAGAAATAGTCGACTGAGCCCCCCCATCCTATGCAGAAATATAGGAACAGTCAATGCCAAATGCTTGATGGATACTCTGCAGAAACAGCATGCCACCTGTCGGTGTACAACACCAAGGTCAGCACTGCAGTACAAACTACCTGGACTCGATCCACACATTAAATACAGAAGGCCATACTGGGCATGCTCACACACTTAAACACATAAAGGCCATGTCTGCAAACATCAGTGGACCAGACATATCTGGCAGTTGCAGTTGCTAGTGCAGACACTCATCAAAATGCACCACGCATGCCTTGCACACACAGTGGATAGGAATACAGACATATATGTAAGGACAACACACTATAATAAGCCAAAGGTAGATGTACATAGATGTGTGGAAGAGGGTGACTGTGACAAGGAGCCATCCAGGCCTGTCCCACCCAGCACACAGCCAAATGGCCCCAAAGACATGAGGTTCAGATGTCACTCACTGCAGATACTAGCCACCAGTATTTTTCAGCAGTACAGACTATTGGTGCACGTGCCACCTGTGAAACATGACTGTACAAGGAAGTAGTCATCTAGCAGCTGTATACACATACCTGTGAAATATGACCCTGTGTGTGCCCCTATGCGGCGTGTCAACCTCTAGATGAATGGGTTATTGCCCATGCACACACACTGCCCTCCCCATAGCCCTAATATTACAAGCCTGCTGAGGTCATCCACTGTGAAATACACCCTTGGGAGAGTTGTAGCTCAGTAATCTCTGGGGTGTGTACCATAACCTTGTATTGCTATAGTGTGATAAAATAGTTAGGTAGGAGTTCTATTTGCAGACATGGCAACTATGTCTGTCTGTGTAGAGAGCAAAGCTTTTTAGGGTAGTCACACTCCCTACAATTCCAATGCTCATCTTTGGCAAGGCTGCTGACGTCATCCACGAGAAATACACCCCTAGGAAAAAATGTATCCCAGAAATCTCTGTAGCATATCCTGTAATTGCATACTGCTGTAGTGTGATATATTAGTTACATAGCTGTTCTAATCCCAGACATGGCATTTGCCTGTGTAGACAGCAATGCGTTTTAGAGTAGTCACACTCCCTACAATTCAAATGCTCATGTTTGGCAAGGCTGCTGATGTCATCCACCTAGAAATACACCCCTGGGAAAACTGTAGCCCAGTAATCTCCATAACATGTTCTGTAACTGCATACTGCTGTAGTGTGATAAATTAGTAAGGTAGCTGTTCTAATCCCAGACATGACTAGTGTGTGTGTGTCTGTCTGTGTAGAGAGCAATGCTTTTTAGGGTAGTCACACTCCCTACAATTCCAATGCTCATCTTTGGCAAGGCTGCTGATGTCATTTATTTTATTTATTTATTTTATTTTACATTTGTCCACCTAGAAATACACACCTGGGAAGGCTGTAGCCCAGTAATCTCTGTAGCACGTCCTGTAACTGCATACTGCTGTAGTGTGATAAATTAGTTAGTTGTTCTAATCCCATACATGGCAAGTGTATGTCTGTCTGTGTAGAGAGCAATGCATTTTAGGGTAGTCACACTCCCTACAATTCAAATGCTCATCTTTGGCAAGGCTGCTGATGTCATCCACCTAGAAATACACCTCTGGGGAGCATATAGGTCATCCTGTAGCTGCATACTGCTGTAGTGTGATATCGACCTCTGGTAGGGTTCTACACCCACCCCTGGTGATTCTGGATGTTTTGTGTGTGTTCCAATGTCTGTGCAGGGAGCAATGCATTTTAAGCTAGTCATACTCAGTACATTTCAAATGCCCTACTTTGCCAATCCTGCTGATGTCATCCAATGTGATATACACCTTTGAGGAAGAGGTACTCCAGTAAACTCCGTGGTGCATACTATACCTGTGTAATGCTGTAGTGTAATAAACTAGTTAGGTAGGGGTTCTACTCCCAGACATGACAGGTGTGTGTGCGTGTGTGTGTGTGTGTGTGTGTGTGTGTGTGTGTGTGTGTGTGTGTAACTCATATCCTGTGTGGAGGTGGGTGTGAGTGTGTGATACCTGGGCCCAATGTGGAGCGGGTTTTGCAAATTTCTTATATGGTGGTCCTAGTATATATCACAATGTCCACCATACGGGGATAACAGATGTAAAATAGCCGAGTGGCTGGGATGCAAATCCATACCCATACGTGACATCAAGGCCAGGCAACCACAGTTAGCAACCCCAGTATTACCAAGAGCACACTCTCAACCCATGTCCCATACACACACACACACACACACACACACACACACACACACATGCCTAGGAAACAGTGAATATGTGGGTAGTAAACTGCATATTGGCCACTGATCGTAACTATGGAGTGATTGCAATGGGCTACAGAGAACATAGCACCCTGTCCATCTGTCCAATAGGCACATACATGCAGACAGTGCACATTCCCCACTGGACACCTGTGGTGCCATCACATGTGACCCACACACCATGCCTGAAAACATGCCCTGTCTGGACAGATGCCACTGACACCAGGGAATGCTCTTAGCATGCTATCAGTGTAGGTGCAGGATAAACCTGCCATCCATTATCAGTTCCCGCCACAGGTTGCCAAGATTGGCACATCTGCTGATAATCTATGTACACAACATGGGCCAGACACCCCAGGTATGGTTCCACATGTCACTGTATATGCATGTGGGAGGTGTGCATATCCCAGACACCGTCCATATCATGGACTAAGGAACACATACATGGCAAGTGATATACATCATTGGCCACACACGTTAGTCACCCAGGTGACTGGATGGGGGATACAATACCCACCTGTGTGGGCAAATGCAGAAACCACAGCCCTGAGCCACAATGCTGACCATTGTCATGTGGCCTGATGCCAATGTATACCCATCACCTAGCCTTGTATAGCCATCTGGCACAGTTGGCACCACACACCCATGCAGAAATGCACCCATGCATGTCAGTACTAGCACCCTGTGTGTTTGTTTGTGTGTTGTATGATGCGTATGATATCCACACTCACTACAATCCCCATTGGAATACTGAAGCATGCTGTCTGATGTTAGACACCTCCCCATATCCTTTGCCCATATCACCTCTGTGGGACCCCTGTGGTGCATGCGATACCTGTACAGTATTGTGTTGTGGCAATCTCACTAGTGATGGGTTGTATTCCTGGCCCTGCCAAGTGTGTCAATGTGTGTGCATCCCTGTGAGGATGTGGCTGTGCTGTCGCTGGCAACTGTACATGCGGACAGGCACGTGCACTACACCTACCGTAAAGCTACCATATCCCTGTTGCAGATGTCACTCACCATCACATATATGTTCTGAGGGCTCCGCAACATGTAACCTATGTGGCATATCCAACAACTGCATAGAAATGGGATAGCACAACACAGTGGCAGGGGGTTGATACCCTGTGCTGGTAGGTGTGAGACACAAACATAGTTAGGTTTTACACTCCCTCCCCACCCTGACATGTCTTTGCCTCTGTCTGTCTCTCTCACTCCCTCTCTGGTGGATGTGGAGACTTACACCTGCTTTGCTTAGGCAGCAACATGTGTATTATCAGTGATGCACATGATCAGGTGATGGCCTCTGCATGAATTGCAGCCCTCTCCTAGCTGATTGCATGTGGAACAGCTGTGGTAACATTCCCATAGCCAATTGCATGAAAACACACTCCAATATCTAGGAATATCATGTTGGTGCTGGCCCTTTTCATTCACTGTGAGCAGGAACTAGATCTGTTGCTTGGCAAACAGCAGCTCAGATGGATTGGGGATTTACCTCTAACAACATACACTGTGGAAACAGGGCAACACACAGGAGGGGGATGGTGCCTGACCTGACTACAGACTGTAAGTGCTGCTATACTGCATGTGGAGTAATGTTGGTATAACAGTGTGTGTGTGTGCGTGTGTGTGTGTGTGTGTGTGTGTGTGATATGGCTATCTTACATGTTTTAATACCTGCCGTGTCAGTTCTATATTTATGAGGAACCTGCATCTGCAGACTGAGCAGTGTGTTGTGCCCTTGGTTTTATGTATTACCCATAGAGCATGTATCTGTGAATTGCAGAAGGTAGTTTGAGGATTGCAGTCTGTAGATGGTGAAAGTTGTGACAGTTACTGACATCATATCCCTCATAGAACATATGCTGCAAACAGACCCTGTTACAACAGTAAATGTATGAGGTTATGACAGCAACATGTCAATATTGGTCCTGTGTATGTGCTTCCAGCCACAATTCTGTCAACCTTTGTACATATGTCATGCATTAAGAGGTGCATATGCGCTGTACACCATCATTAGTGTCATCCTATCTGATAGCAAGCCAGTGAGATATCAGAATGCTACACATGTTATGTACAGTAGGGGTTATATTTGCTGACATAACCTGGACATTCTGTGGTCATTTGTACAGTACTGAGGTCTGTGTACCTATGGTGAATGTCGACAGTGTGTGTATTGTTAATATGTTCTTAAGCCTGTGTACAGACTGTGGTAGATGTCATTGCTATAGGTCCCATCCTCTCTGATGTTACATGCTGTTCCACTGTATGTTACCGTATTGGCTTACATGTTTGTAGGCCATACACACACACATTTCCCATACCACAGACAGCCAGCTGACCAAGCCGTGTAGCAGCCCAGTGTATGTAGGGTTAGTCTGTGAGTGGCACATATGAGGATGGTGTTGAACAGATAGTTCATATATTGTACTCTTATGCTAGCTTACCATATGTGGCTGTGTTCACACTGGTTGTGGTTATGCACTTTCACACAGGTGTATCTTACCCTGTGCTGTAACATGCCTACAGAGCCTGCTATATATGCAGGTACATGTGCATTCCCCCATAGGAGATGTAGGCCAGTGTTGAGCCAGTCTGCCTGTAGCCTGCACAGTGCATTGTTACATGCCTAGCAGCTTAGTGTTCTTACCCAGTGAGAAGTCATGTGCAGATACTTGCCGGATGTACTGCTGCCAGGCCTCCCTTAACAATCAAGTATGTCAGACAGAGCAGTGGGATACTGTACATATATATGTCAATATCTAGTGGGTAATATGTGGCCATAGCAGCCCTGTACCAGTGGTTATTATGAGTCAGGCCAGACAGGGGGTGTGTGAATGCATAACCTATGGTGGCATATGTATACCAGTCGTTATGTGTTATACCCATCTACATGGCTGCTAACATACTGTCATGCATGGTACACATGTTTTGCACTAAGGTGTTCTGTGTATACCTCTGGACTGTAAAGAGTGTTTCAGAATGTCCACAATTATTGGCCAATAGCTGTGCTGCAGTCCACAGGGGCATTATGTGCTAGCAGTGGTACTTTACTATGATGTCTTTAGGATGTCTGTCAGTAGCCAATGGCATACATATAGAAAGCAGATGTGACCTCCCACACACACCATGTCTGTGAAGACGATCCCAATTACAGTTGCAATAGTCTACTAATATACCTGCTATACATACCTAGCATCCACTTGCACTAAGAAGTTGGGACTATAGGGGCTGGGGTAGGGCTACACGCCATGTCCAGGACATATGGTGAAAATATCTGTACGTGATACATATGCACATATACATATGGATATCTACAGATATATTGACAGTAGTAGGTATATCGGAATAGATATGTGTGCACATATAGTTATAGATATATAGCTATATATATATATATATATATATATATATATATATATATATATACACATACCAACATAACTAGACATATCTGTACATATAGTATATGGATACATATATAGCTATATACACATATATCTACATGTACATATACGTATACCTAGATATACATATATGTATAGATACATATATGTATATGTATATATATATATATATATATATATGTGTACATACAAAGAGATGTACACATGGCCATATATATATATATATATATATATATATATATATATATATATATATATATATGTGTGTGTAGCACTATACAGATGTGTATACAGACATATGTATGTGTGTACCTGTGTATGTACATGTAGACATCTATACACCTATGATATGTATACAACCATACACCTGTCATGAGTAAACATCACGATTTTGTATACCCTCCCACATGTATCCCACCATATGTATCTGCTATGTGTACATTATGATAAAACAACATCTGTGATTCAACAGTCATATTAATGACAAGGACTACATAATCTAGGAAGTAAAGGCAATTGTTCAATACTACTCAATATGTGCAATGACAGCTATATTGGTAAAACAGCAGCTGTCTCCTCAGTGGTCATGGCATAGTGGTTAAGTGTTGTGGTCCTGAGATCAAGACCTGCAATGGCTGTTCATTTTGTTGCTGGGCAGAACAAGGTCTGTTGGATACAGAGTGGTTAAGGCAGTGTTGGTACAATGTAAACCACACACGTTAGTATCACAACATTGCTAGGTAGGGGTCTAGTCCCAGTGTTAGCAAGTAACAGTGTGCATGTATGTGGATGGGTCTACATCAGGTTGCAGGGTATACATGCCTCAGTGGGCCACCTGTCCATGTGGCACAGGCAATACCCGGTATAGTAACCTGTGAAATGTGTTCCACTGTATCCCAGATAAGTCACTGCCATGGTGTCAGCACAGTGACATACCCTGTTGTGCAATATGACTACAGAACATCCTCGTGCTGACACATGTACATCTACAACACAACTGCATATCATTTTAGAGACCACAACCAAGCAGTGTTACTAACAGCTAGAAGGCATCATTGCTGGATGGCTACACTACCTGCCAAATATGCCTCACATTCTACTACCTACAACATGTTACACTGCAGGACTGTGGTACACTGGTGTACAGTCACCATGTGCATCAGAACCATATCAGCCTGCCCCTGCATCGATGGTATGGATGACAGGGATTGGGCACAGGTATCATCATATGCACAGGGCATCCTCATGCTGAAACATGTACACCTACAACACAATTGCATATCATTTTATAGATCACAACCAAGCAGTCTTACTAACAGTTAAAATGCATCATTGCTGGACGGCTACACTACCTGCCAAATATGCATCACACTCTACTCCCTACAACATGTTACACTGCAGGACTGTGGTACACTGGTGTACAGTGACCGTGTGCATCAGAATGATATCAGCCTGTCCCTGCATCAATGGTATGGATGCCAGGGATGGGGCACAGGTATCATCATATGCACAGGGTGTGGTGCTGGTCTGCCAGAGACTGAGGGTGGGCCATACATTTGACACCATGTATGTGGGTGAGGGGTGTACTCTGGGGGGCTGACTGAGGTGATGTGGTGTGTGTAGGTATGAGGTTACCGTAGGTGTGTTCGCATAGTGTGTGGGTATGCATGCACACAGTTATGCCTTGTGGCTACTCTACACAGGTGTTTATGGACAGCAGCAGACCATACCTGGCAGGGTGTGCAGTTCACTGCCTCCGGCCAAGGACACGTGGACTGTGCCTGGCAGGGGTTCAGCTGGCACATGCAGGTACAGGCGTTGAAGTGCTACTCTCACTTGCTGGTGACATTTGTCTGCTGGTACCACGTCCCTCCTGGGACTGTCCAGAACCACGTGCACATGGCCTGCTGTGGTGCAGACAGCACACCCCCCACACTGCCAGGGCTGCTACTGCCACTAGGGGAGCCCCTTGGTGTCCTAGCATGCCCACTTTGACTGCCAGCTGTTGCTGTTGCTGGCCCACATCCAAGCTGGTGTCGCTGCATCCCTATCACATGTCGAAGCATGGTCACACCATGGCTGATGAGGGCCATCATCTCATCATACTGTCTATTCGCTTGCTCAGTAGAAGTACGGATGACACCCGGCAGTTCACTGAGGTTGTTGCTTACAGATGCGAGAGCAGCCCTCTGCAGCCTAAGGCCCTGTCTGGTGGAATGCTCAATACGTACCTGCGCCATCATTACAGTCTGGGACATGCTTCTGCTGGTTGCACCTATGTCGCCTATGCCAGGGGCATGATGTCCAGCAGTCCTAGCACGAGCAGCCTGGGACATCCACCTATGTGGCAGCCTGCCAGACATCTGGCTATGTCCACTGTGACTGGACACAGTAGGGATGGTTACCACACTTTCCTGTGTACTGCCACTGAATGCCAGCTGTCCCTTTGCTAATGCCATTAGTGATGGGGTGTGTATAGGCACTGTAACTGTGTGTGGGGGTGGGGTGGCTAAAAGGGGGATATCAAACATTGGTGCAGTGTCGGCCCCTGACAACCCCACCTGTGCCTCAACATTATCATCATCATCATCGGTGTCTGTATGGATACCTACATCAGACTGGATGCAGGAGGGACCCTAACCCACCTCGCTACCTGTGGGGGAAAACAATAACCGCACATTAAAACCTGTACAGCATTGCTTAACAGTATACACACACACATCTCCATAATACCTACCTGTCCATGGCGTTACAGACAGTCCCACGTATAGGTCCATGTGTTAACCCATCCTGCATCACACTTGTTAACATACACACATTGATACTACTCATTAACATCATAGTCCTCTAAATGCCCACACAAGCAGGCACAATACAAGGCCTTTTGCTACATTACCTACCTGACGTGTTTAGTGGAGTTACATGGCCGCACTGCTGTCATTCGGTATGACCCTCTATATGGCAGGAATGATGTGCATGGCCCTTATATGTGGGGACTACTATGTTGTACGCATAATAGCTCCCAGTGGTGTGTCATGTGTATGTAATGCTTAATACATGCCGGATATTCCGCTCCATCAGCCCATCATGTGTCAGCTGTAATATTTGGATACACTCCCTGGTGTTGACTATTACTACACCAATGCATCTGTAGAGCTGCATACGTGGGTTGTAGGTGACCTCTCTGCTGACTGCAATATTAAGTGTGTACCTGGAGTCTACCTTCCCTCTGGATGCCTGTTCCATGCTACAGACCATATTATACTATTTGCTGTCCTGTGAGTACATGACAGGTATTCCTGGTGTGCAATGTGGCACTCCATGTCCACGTACTGCACGGTCCCAAAGGGGGGGTACAGCCGCATGAACACCCCACAATCACACATGTGCATACATGGCCACACACACAAACACACACATGCACACACGCATCATACATGCATCTACCTCCCACCACTTCACCAGAGTAACCCTGCAGGCAAACTAACTAACCATCAGAATGCACACACACACATACAGGTGAGGTTGCACAATGATCGTTCACACAGTCCTATTACCCATCTTCCAAAATGCAGAACATATGGTACAGAACAGCATGCAGTTCAGCTATACTCACTCCAAGCCAGCAATGGTATACACATGTATGATGCATGTGCTGTGACTAGGTGATGCCCCTTCCCCTGGATACCAATGCACCCATGTACACAGTATTGCTGTGCACCTGTTCTCCACCCTGCCATGTACTGTGCACTACAACTCACAGGTGTACAACCCATTGCTTAATGTGTAGTACTGTGTCAGTTATATCAGTTGTACCTCTCAAAGCCCTTATGTGTTTCAGCAACACATACCTGGGATGATATGTGGACTGTTGTCATTGGTGAATGCCTGATTTACAGCTGTCAACATCAACAGATCATGTATGACCACTGCAGAAATGCTTACACTGACAACCATCAGAGCATACCATGGCTATGGGGGTGATTTTACACACACATCCATGATCTGCCATGGGACCACAGCACTGCATATCTTAGCAGTACACAAGCCCAATATGTAACATATGTCCTGTACTTTCACATTCAGTGTCTACAGATTATAAAGTGTAACAAAGTACAGCTACCGTCCAAAGGTCCCAGTCCCGAATGAAAAGACCAAATAGTAGGATAAGACAGGACACGACCACCACAGAATAAAACATAAAATCCAAACTTTATTATAGATAAATGAGCGCTTTCACGTGCTACCTCGGCACGCTTCTTCAGATTTCACTTTAACGTTTTTGTCTCAACATTTAAATACCACCATCATAATGATTTAATTGAAGACAATCAACCCTGGATGCAAACAATTAAAGTAGTTGTATAAAGCAATCTATATCTTCCATTGTAAATTCTAGTGGCAAAGATTCTTCATTTAAAACAAAAATTAATAAACTCACTTATTATATAAAATTTTTATATAAAACAATCTACTGGCATCAAGTCCATGATACAAGCTCATATAGATAATATATACAATGGAACATCTTCCATAAAGAGTATACTATAACCCATATAAAATAGTTCATATATTCAATGTGTATGCATATATTTAATGGAGTGCAAAAATATACGTATATGTATATATCCTCGATGTACCTATGAATTAAGTCACATCATGGTTATGTATAACTAAATAATTAATAACATTAAAAGAATTCCAGCTATTTATCCGTATGTTGCTGATACTCATAGGATCCTAAATAACTTATGTACATGTATGCATGACATCCATATGTACATAAAAATGCAAAATAAAAAAAAACAATAATATATAATAAGGGCTATTGTCAAAAAAAAATTTATTATCAAAAACATATAAACAATGTATAGATGAATATAAAAATATATACATAACTAATCTACTTCCATAAAACATTTGAAACAGAACCAATTATATTAAGCCCATAATATTTCTACTTGCGAGCATCAAGCACAGGCTTAATGCTAATAAATTGATTAAGACCAGGATCTCCGTGAGCTCGTAATTTAAAAATCCAACAAAGCTCAATGGATTCTAAGTAATTCATATTGTTGCCTCCCCTCCTATTCTTTTTTACCAGTTGTAGCACCCTAAATCTAAAGCTATGATTAATGTGGGTGGTGGCATGTCTGGCTAATGCATTCTGCTGATTCTTCTTTCTCATATCATAAATATGATTATACATTCTGTCTTTTAGTTTTCTTGAAGTCATGCCCACATAAAACACTGTACATTGTGTACAGGTTGCTAGGTAAATCAAATTCTCATTGTCACAGCTGGCATGGAACCTAGGAGTAAATGTATAATCGATAGTAGGATGGATAAAGTATTGTTCATCTGTAATAAAACTACACATCTTGCATCTGTTGCAACGATATGTGCCGAGTTTAGTCGTTCTAAGCTATCTTGTCTACAGATTATGTTAGGTGTGTGGCTGCTGACCGCAATGCATACACACCATGTGGGCATATGTGTGCACACCCTTATCATGATGGTTTATCACATCTCTTGTTGTGTGTACTACAGCAGTCACTGTTCATGGCAGGGGTATACCAGTGTGGGCCTTCTGCAATTGCCAGTGTATGTTCAGCCTACCCTACACATGTCCCCCTATTCTGCATGATTGCAAGGTCTGCTCATGTGCACATCCCATGGTGTTCATACAATGCCCTCACTATTGCAGTGTGGGTAGGGTTATGGCTGCCACAGGTCCTGAACCTGACTATATGTAGATAGAGACATTCCTACCATCCTTAGGATCCCTGCTGCAGTGCACTGGTGTTTCATGCTGAGACACCCCCCCCCCCAGCATTTATGCAGATGCATGACAGGTAAGCCCTACACATTTGTGTCAGCTTGCAGTGTCCCATACACTGAACACCACATGTTGCAGCCTAGGTCCAGCTGATAATGTGGACTACTGTAATGCTGTATGCCATAGTGTATCTCAACAGCAGTTGGCATTGCCCTACAGGTATATACACTGGTGTTGCACTGTACATGGGTGTTGTTCAGAACATATCACTACCGTAGGCCATGTCTACTAACAGTATGTTACCCCTTGTGGACATATTCTGCAATGACAGATGTTAGTTGTCATGCAGGTGTGTGACATACCCTTTCAATACCCCATCATAGTCGACCCTGTGAGACCATGCATTTCACAGCAACAATACATGCACATGTACAACAGGCATTCAGGGAAGGTGTGTTAGATGTGTGCATGGAATATACCATCACCATTACATGTCCGGTGTGTTGGCATGCATCTACATAAGACATACTCACAAGCTACAGGCTGATGCTTTGTTGTTACCCCGGTTGGACCTACATAAGTGGGTGAGAGATGTAATGTCAGTGGCCACACCTGTGGCACTGCTACAGGCTGGGTGCAGTACTACCATACATCAACTGTAATTTCTCACAATACAACCACATCTGGACATCTGTTTATCACTACAATGCAGCAACACAATATATGTACGACATGTCAGATATGCAGGATCTACATGTACCACTGAGGATATTTACACAACAGTGGTCTACTGATGTGCCCTGTGTCCTTACCTGCATGCTCCTTGGCTAGTGTGTGGGTGACACCCACCTGCACAAATGGGTCCAGTGGTTGATGGTGTTTCGGATGGGCAGGTGCCACGAGGTTGGCCAGGAGCTCCTCCACACATATCGGGGGGGTGGATGGCATGGCCCCTCCCTGTGGTGAGGTGATCCCCCCATACTGAGGCAGGACACCGACGGGCATTGCAAAGCAGGTCACTGCAATGATGCCAGACCTGCTCATAACTGCAGTTATGCAGGTCGACATCACTGACCGTGTGGACTACATCATTCCACAGGGCGGTCTGCTCCTGCTGGTCATGGGCTGTCCAGCAAAGAGAACCTGGGAGTGCTGAACCAGTTGGTTGATAATGACCTCATTCTCCTCCACTGAATACATGGGTAACCTCATGTGTGACATCTTGCATGAAAGACATGGAGATGGAAACAGACCCGAGCAACTCATATGGCAAGGTTACCACAATTCGTAATACACATCTCTGTCACCCCCCCCACCATATCAGCTTCAACAGACTATACACACAACCCATTAGGTATGGCTGCAGCTTAACTACCATTTGGACAGATTATGTATTGTATCACACCTTCTGCTATGTAATTGTAGCCATGTTCCCTGTGTGGACACTAACATTGCCGGCCTGTTACAGACTATTCACTTGCATGCCATTGTCAGGGCCACTATGGTTACATATATGCCAGTGGTATGGCTGCTCTGAGATTGATGTATATCTGATAGTCTGTGTTATTGGGGGATCTATGCATGCTGTTGGACATGTACCAGGATTGTGTAGACTATTACTACCAACAAATGTACCATAACAGTGACACAATAACATGTATATGTTCCATTGGCCAGCTGATCCACCTCTCCACACCCATCTCACCAGGATACCTGCCCACATCACATGTCTGTGCGCCAACCTGGGTCCTCCTCGTGTATTGTCACAGCAATACCATCAGGTGGAACCACCCAGGAGATGTTATTCCCCCCTCAGGGCACACACCAACATGTTCCTGTCCCCTGAGCTCAGGTCTAAGGTCTGTTCCATACCAGGCTCCACAGACACATGAGGGATGTGATACATCTGTCTAAGGCACCCAGTACACATTCACATGGCCAACATGCTCATCCTGCTCAGCCACCAGACCTGGCACCTTCAGGACGTGGACTGCTGTTGGGAGTGGCAGTTGTTGGGAGCCTTGTTCTCACTGTGTCCATATTGGGGTCCATGGGGCATCCACATCACAGACCGCACACACCATCCACAGTGTTTACCCACCATGTGTCACATATCACCCCTGTAGACTGTCCTGTATATCTACCAATCCTAACCTCCACATGTGTATCTGCCATACTTCCCCATATTCCCATTGCGTACTTCACAGATGGGGCAATGTGATGCTAAGAAGAGATTAACATGTGACATACCTGTCCATGGTGCACACACTGCCAGCTGTAGATATCTGTGTGTATTGCTGTATGTGCTGCTGCCTCACACATAGCACATATCGCTGTGGTAGTGATATAGGAGACATGTCTTTCCATACATATATGTGTGTGTGTTTGTACATATGTAGACATGTGCATATAGGTATATATCTATATATGAGTAGATATATGTGAATTCATATATATGTGCACATATATAAGTCTACACATGGGTATATGTATATTTCTGGACATACATGCTGATATACATTTATCCTTATACATTATACATGTGACATATGTACACATATGCATACCTATATGGGGGGTACATTCAGACATCAGCTCCACAATCTCACAACACCTTCTTGCATAGCTGCACTGTTCTGCCTTGCTACAACACAGACAGGTGCCACATATGGAAATGGCCCGACATTAGTGGGGTATATGTGGGATCTGTTTGCAGGTAACCCTATTACACATCTATGGCATTCCAGCATGCTATATTACAGATTCACCTGGGTATCCTGCCAGTGGTGGTCCGTGGCTCCCACATGTCCATCATAATGGCATTACTTCCACCACCAGCTACTGGCCAGTCATATACATAATCCCCATTACACAACACACATAATGATGGCTTACATCCTGTCTGTCAGTGCTGACCTGCACAGTTAACAGCTATGGCCCTCTACCCACAGGGACAAACACTATTGTCCATAGCGGTTGTTGAGTTGAACATCATCACAACAACACCTGATGGCACATATAACTCATTCGATATCATCTATCACATTACGATGGACCAGGTACTGCATTCACCTACATGCACATATACGTCACATACCTGTTGTGGGACTGATGCATGTATGACTTGCAGACATACCTGTTGTGGGACTGATGCATGTATGACTTGCAGCGTTGTCGGCTGTTGGTTCTCTCTCTCTCTCTCTCTCTCTCTCTCTCTCTCTCTCTTGGTTCTTTGAGAGAGCAGCTCATGCATGGAACAGACTACCAAATTACATTAAAGCAAGCGCTAGTTTAGATATTTTTAAGAACAGCCTGGATACTTATTATGGAAAAAAGCGTTCTGGTATATTGGCAAGCTAGAACAACATTAATGCCTTTGCATGAAATATTTATATGTATGTGACTGATGTGGTGCTGCAGAGCTGTGATGCTTACCAATAGTGGACTGATGCAAGAAGATTGCCTGTATCTGTGTTTCTTAAATGTTTACATCTCTCACTGATTGTACTATCACCTGGGAGAAGAAATGAACATTCAGTATAAGCATAAGACAGTTCCTGCCCTACAGGTAGTACAATTAGACTGGCAACAGAAGGGGTGAGAGCAGACTGCTGAGTCATGTTGCCAGAGGGTGGAAGACTGGGTCTTGTGTAGTACTTGGGGGATGAAGAGAGAGAGAGAGAGAGAGATTGCTATAGTAGACCCTAAAAATTTAGGATGAAGTATTTAGCGTGATACTCTGAAGTTAGTTTAAAGGGCAGCTAATATTTTAGTACTTAGTGAAAGGGCAGAACCTGGCTACTGGTACTTCTAGCTATTACCACTGTTGGTCTCACCACTGCTTCACACATCTAGGAATCAATGTCTCTTTTCTTCTTTTCTCACCATTTGCCTTCTTCCCAGCAGAGCTGGATCATGGTCAAATGGGACCCAAGGCAAGGGAATGGACCATGTCCACCACTACCACAGCCATTCTGGTGTCCCATTACTTGCCTTCCCCCAGTTCCCATAAACACTGCTCAAAGCTGTCAGTGTGCAGACTATTTTCTTCCTTACTTTGGAAATGAAGGCAGAGATATGGATTTAATTTACAACTTTTAATTTAAATATCTTTTGTTGGCCAGGTTAGTCCCAGTAGGCTAGAAGTGTCTTTTCAGGGGACTCCCTTGATGGTATTTATACTACTAGGTAAAATTTGCCCATGGCACTGGGGTGCTTCCCATCTCTTTTTGGTAGCTCAGGTGATCTCACAGCATCTACCATTAACGCAGACAGGTAGGACCTCAGGTTAACATCTCATACAAAAGACGACACACTCAACAGTGCAACACCTGCCACCCCCACCCCCCCGCCACGTGCACTGCAGTATCAGCAATCCATTTACATGATGTGAGAGTAGAACCCATAGCCTTTTGCACCAAAGGCAAATATGCTACCTGTTATGCTACTACCACTTCTACAGCACAAACACTGATGGCCATTTGTTAAACAAAATAGATACAGACGTAGCATGAGCAACAGTAAACTTCTCTTCCCTTGAAGCTAATACTCTTTGAAAATGTACTGAAACTCACATTCACTGAAAATGCCCCCCTATAGTTTTGAATACTTTTTCCCATTAAGTAGTGAAACAAAATGTATGAATCAATACAAGACAAAATTACCCATTTCAGAAGAATTCAATCATCTCTGATAACTGAGTGTGCAGTCTGGTAGTTGATGAAGAGGATTAAGGCTGTTGTACCCAAGGTACATGGTTTGAGCCTGAGCAAGTTAATTAAATAACCTGCCATCCTTAACTAGGGAACTTCACACATTCACACACCGAGCATTTCTGTGCATGCGCCATACTAAAGACACACCCAGAGATGCAGAGCGCAGCCTTAAACAAGAAATGTAAATTTTTTAATTGCGTAATTAAAAATTAAATGTTGTGGCAGCCCCCCCCCCCCCAGCCAGTGGGCCTTAGGCAACTGCCTAGATTGCATAGTACTGGGTCTGGCCCAGCATACAAGGTGGGGTTCTTATTTTAATGTAGATGTAGTCTAAGGCACCCAGTATGTCAGGAGAAATGGGGTACAGTATAAAATTCCTGCATGGTGTTGGCTCTCTCCTCTGTTGCACTAGGGGAATCACATATGCTCCCCCACATGCTGTAGACAGCTTCAAGGAACTGCTGGAGTATTCCAGAAGTCAGACGACACAGTGACTCTACTTTAGTCCAGATGTGTGAATAACTTTATTCCTTTACTCCTCTCACTGACTTACAGTATTTGTACAGTAGCCCCCCACTACAGATATTTATATTATCGTACCTGATCATATTATTTTCCTAAATGGCACTATACAACTGCTTGTCAATATTCTGCTGATAACCGTACCTCTTAAAGTGGACTATGCTTTTGAATTCTTTCTGATTATATTGTTCATTTTACTTTATATTAGCATTGCCAAACTAGAGCTTTTCAACCTGGCCCTGAAAATATAGTTAATACTCACTCCTATTAATAAAATATCATGCATGCATACATAAAGATGTTCAAACAGTCCTTCTATATGCAAATGACCCCAGAGCCCATGACTCTGTAAAATGATGATAAAGTATTTTAATGCCATTCTAGGAATTATTGAAACCATTTCAGTGGTGATTTTCCAAGTATGTATGGTGTCACTTCAAACAAAATGATACCCTTAAACAGTACTACTAATATAAAAGCATAGTATTCCACAGAAGGTCTGAGATGAGTTCAAATGCAAGACATTTGTATAAATATTTTCTTCTTCTAAAGTCTAAATGTCTTTTGTAAACAATGATCCTTATTAAAGATGACTACCGTGCCCTTCTTATCCGCCAGTCTAATAACTATTGAATTGTCTGCCAAGAGTATTAATAGCTGCCTTCTCTGCTCTCGACAGATGATTCCTCTTTATAATAAATAATTTCTCATTCTGTAAATCAATCTGTTTAATTCAACCTTTTCATAAATATCAGCTGCTGGCAAATTGGTGAACTGAATTGTGACTGCTTACTCGTTTGTAGACATCAAGTCACATACTCACTGTCTGCACTTATAATACCACTGTTAGGACTGTTACTCACATCAGGAAACTCACTCTGATGTTTGCACTAGAGAAGTTAAGTTTTTTTCTCAAGTTGCAGAACAAATTAAATTGTGATGGGTGATCAAAGATTAAAATATGTCAGACCTTTGAAATGAAGGCTTCCTTCACTTGCCTTAAACATTTGGAGGAAAAGTTAATAATCACCCATGAAGAAACACAGTCAAAAATGTATTTACTGAATGATTATTTATTTATTTGTACAGTACTTGGACAGCATTTAAGTACATGGCAAGGTAATCCCACAGGTAAAATGTTGGTTGTGTTGGCTTTTCAACATATTACAAATAATGTTGTCAGCGATAAGGAATGGGGAGTTCCTGGGTGGAATGGGGTTCCCATAGATGTCAGTGCTGTTAGCAGACCTCTTCTGTATCTAAGTAAGTGACATCACAGAAGCTCTTATCAGGTGCATCTCTTTGTGAATGGCACTTAGATTTGCAGATGAATAGTTTGTCCCATGGCACAGAGGTATAATGATAAAGCCTTGACTGTGACCCAGCAATGTTGTTTTGATTACTGATATAGGGGCTGTAGGGCCAACTGGAAAGGGGGGAGAATGAGACATATTCAGGTTGTTTCCCACAAGGGGAGGGTTTGGATTATGGTGTGTCCAGGGATGCATACCCTACCTCTAGTCCCTAGTGCAGACCAGAGATGGATGGCAGCATCTGCCCTTGTGGGGGAGGGGGACTATCAGAAAAAGTATCACTCACAAAAGTCTTCTCATCTCCACTAATGTATGTTAACGCTAACCCTTGCTCTGCCTTTGCTTCACATCCCATCTGTACACTTTACCTTACCTTATGAAAACCACCTTCCCTAGCACTAACACTATTCAGACAAATTGTGTCTGATGTTAGTGTTAGGGTATAGTAAAGTGACTGCATAAAGGTACTATTTGATTTCCTTTTTTGATTAGTTGGACTTTCAGTGTATTTTTTTGGCTGTACTCTTTTAAGATGCCAGCATTGATCTATTGTGTTTCTATGCTTGTGCATGTTGATGTAGTTTTGCATAATCCAATCAAACCTTCCATCAAATTGTTTCTTTCTGTAGCATCATTCATGTAAAGTAATGAGTCTCAGTGCCCAAAAAAGTGAGCAAGGAGGGTAGAAGGCTAAGGAAAAACACTCTTAAGGAATTTTCATGGGACGAGATCCTCTGAGAGCTTGCAAATTGTTATTGCTGTCTGCCATGCATTAATCTCTCTTTCAACAGCCATCAAGTTTTATACGCATAAATTCTTTAACTATAGTGCAGTAGAGTACATCAGAAAAAGGTAAGCCGCAAATAGTGCAAGAAAGAAGAAACTCAGTCACACGTCTTACACTGCAAAATAATTAGCATTCTTTGCTGCTGCCAGGGCCAGATAATGTGAATCTAATTGGTTCTAAACGCTCTCCACATCAAAATGATTTATCCAGCTCATCAAATTCGACTGCGTAATCACTTGTCACAGAACACTGGCTATTGTGTTCTGCCTATGTCGATGACAAGTACAACAGCAGCAGTTTAAAAGGCTACCCCCCACCCCTCCATTTTAAAGTTCCAGGATGGCACAAAAAGCCTTCTTTCTTGATGACTCCAGCAAGACATTAAGGTGAGGAAAATGGGGCCCTTCAGCGTGTTTATAATTTGTCTTCTCCTTTCTAAATGATACACGTCATGGTGCATGCTTCAAGGAGAAAGTCAGGCGATTGTGCTGCAGGGTAACAAATGCTGCTGCTACAGATCCCATGACCTTACCCACATGCACCCATTTATACTCTCATATAACAGTTTGTTAAAGCTAAACCCCAAACACTCAGCAAAGGAATTGTGGGAGACACTGAGTAGCAGGCTTCTGTGCAAGTTCAGAGATAAAGCACTCATTTAGACCCACCACAGATGTAGTTGTAGTCTTTTTGCATGTGTTCTAGTTGCAACATTCTCTGAAGAAAGTGGAAACACTTGTGATAGCCAGGCCTGTGATGACATCTAAGCCAGCAGACAACAGGTCTGTAGCACTGACAAGGCAGGAAATGCCATATTTTCATTCCTCATTCAGATGCCTGCAATGAAAAAAGAATAGCGTATGTCTTTTCTCAATGTTTTGTTAAATATTTTGCTGGATTGATTCCAATAGATGCTTTCTATTATGGACCCAAGCCATGCATGTTAATCTTTACATAAAGTTGTAGATCTAACAATTAAACTTTTAAATGCTATGTCAGGGTCTATAATCACTTTACATTTTATAGTTCAAAAGTAGACGGTAAACAAGCATGAAATGTATAATGTTATGAAGAGTTAGTTTGTGACACTGCATCAGGTCCAATGAATTATTTAAATAAAGAGAGTTTCACAATATGAGAACACCTAGTGGAACACCAGTCTTAAGGAATATGTATATTCAACTAAGTGCATTGCACATGACAAGTCAATTACTAATTTGCATTTATGAATGTTTTTCTAGGCATAGCAGGATCTATACTTTAAAACAAAACAAGTCTGCATACTTTTTCCTTTTTAAATCTGAAAGGAGCAAATCCAACATGTTGCATTAGTATGAGAGAATGCCCACCTTCCAAGAATATATTTTAACATAGAAATTTAATTTAAAGTGAAAGTACGATGTACTGTAGGTCAGCACTGAACATTTTAGCTGCATTAGGAATAAGCTGCATTTTAAGGGATGGCAGTGGAAGCTTTCTTGTATAAGCAGATTCTACAACCCCCCCCCCCCCGAAAAAAAAAACAGATCTCTCATTACTGTTTAGGAAGCCATCTTACAGTACCTTGCATATGTGCTCCACATCACACTACTCTACATTGTTTTACAATATCAGAACATTAATGTAACCATTTGTGCTACCTAATCTTACAGGCTGGAAATGCTGCATCCACCCTTTTCTGATTTGCTGGGCTACCTTGTCCCACATAAAGACATTTGTCTTTACGTGCCTACTTGCTGTTTTTCCCAATTTAATGTTCCAGCAGTCTCAGGAGGGTGTCTTTTTAATGAGCAGGGTAGAAAGCAAAACACAATTAGTCCAAAGAAATGGATCCCGCAACTGCTGTTGAAGATGACAAACGTCCATATAAAGGCAAGACAGCTGTATAACAGAAAGGTGTTATAGAAGCCCATAAAGTTCAATTTTTACTATTTTATAAGTGTCTTTGATGCCATATCTAAGATGTGCAATGTCTTGCTTCCAGCAGGATTCCTCCTCTGTTATTTGCTGAGATATTAGAATAAAGAACAGAGAAGTTTAAAAAAAAAAAGCAAACGTTATTATAACTACCTCCAGTTCAGTTTTTAACCTTCAGTGCCCAGTTTCCCAAGGCACAGTTTTAATTACTGGGTCACCTTCCCTCTCCAGTGAGGCATTCACAATACCCTTTTTGTAAGCTTGCAAAGACACATACATCACTTAACTCTATAGACCAACCTTTAAAGGAGTTTGAATATACTAAATTATTTCAGAAAAAACTACCTGCATGAAAAAAAAAAAACACTGGGATTTGAGCAATAAAGCATTTATCGTCCAGACTAGACTGAAATATCTGTCTTCTTGTCACTTGAAGCCTTAATATAGCATACAGAACTTTAGTTAAGGAGTGAAAAAGGCAGGCCTTAACAGCCTAGCTGCATAGAATATTTGGTTACTACAATGCAAGTTAGATAAATGCATTAGGTATGCACAATGAATATCTAAATCTCCCTGCTACCCACTGATACTCCTAGACAGGCACTTTCGCAGTGCTGATTCAAGGGAAGTAACCTTTTAGCATCTTGTATTTCCAAAGTGTCTCTGGAGTCAGCCATAAAAGGAAGCTGCACAGAAGTCAGCCACTGGAAGACTACCCCACAAATGGTGTAAAACAGCTGTAGCACCTCTCATCACATGATGTTGCACTGCTAATGCTCATTAATGGAGTGACACATCTTATGCAGTTTTAATCACTTCAGGGGAGAATGGATCTGGTTTTCTTTTTCACATGTGCACAACTCAGAAAGTACAGATATATCAGATCCCCTGGTTTTAGGTTTCATTTTAATATTTTGGGCTTGTCACACTTGTATTTTCCCATTTTGTTTTGCTGCTATATGACTCACGGGGGCCTCAACAAGGGGGAGTTCATTACATTTCCATGTGGCATAACGGTTCTCACCCAACAAAATTCAAGCCAATCAGAAATAAAACTGGAGAGGTGGGACAGCAGAGGTCATCAGAAACTAATCTCACTGAAGAGCTCCCTAAAAAGAAAACAGTGTAGCTCAAACGGGTTGGAAATAGTATCGTCAGTATTAAAACAGGGAGGCTAGGTATCACATGAACTTCTTCATAACTATCTTCCTTTTCACATTGTTCCAAAACCCAAAACCAGGGCTGGAAACCTGAGATAAAAACAGCAAGTCAGCTGCTAATTAACTGTGCTGGCTTTGTGTTATGTGTTTTAACCAGTTAAGGAGCTACGGCAATTATCAGAAATATATTTTCAGATGAGCTCCACAGTCCTATAAATAAAATAAAACAAATAATGTGTCAGGAACATGTTTACTTAAAGAGGCATCTATAATTTCTGCAGCAGCAGGTTACATTACTGTTAGATTGTAAATAATCACACTAATGTAAGTTGTAAAATATTAGGGCTATATAAGCTGCAACATTTTGTAAGTTGTAGCATAATACTTTACAGAAAGTTACAGCATGTTACCTTAGTCGTGGTTAGTGACATCCATAAATGCAAGCAAAAATTAAATCCACTCTTTCTCTTTCTTTCTCTTACTTTGTTTTATTGACAGATCTGGATCTTCTGGCTTCATGTAAAGTTACAACAAAGATCTTTCTAAAGTGAACTCTGAAGTCTCCTGCTTACTGACCAAACATTTTATTCTAGCACAATGAGCTTTGTTGGGTCTGTGGAAGTGAGGACCATTCTGCTGTGGAATCGAGCAGGTAACAGGCAAAAAACATTCATTATGCTACTTTTCTATCAGGATATCGTCAGGATCTACTACACACTAGATCACAATGCCCTAGTCACAGGAGACTTATAACGTATCACATACATATAAACCAAATGGTAACTTTATATCATAAAATTCACTCATAATACTTAAATATCAATTAACTGCTTTTCTTATAAATTTGCCAGTAAAAAAGAAGTTATGTCTTAACATAATATTCCATCTGTGTTGTTGATCTTCACATATGCTGTGGGTTTGGTTCTGAACCCTCGGACCTGACTTGGCCGTTATTCCAGCTCATGCATACCAAAAAAACTCTCAAGCTGAGCTCTACCCGTAATGTTCCTCACCAAATTACCTCAGATCAAGTTTGCATAAAACAGTGACAGACAAGTACTACAATAAAAGAGAGAGGAATGAGAGACTTATCTGAATCCAGAAAGGAGGACCTCTGTCACCGAAACATCCGATCCACCCTAAGAAGCCATAGGATGGGGGGAAGGAAGGTGGGTATGTCAAGGAAATGTGAAGATAACAACGCAGATGGAACATTATGGTAAGACATGACTTCTTTATCTGATATTGTCAATCTTCACATAGTCCTTGACAGTTGGACAGAATCCCCAGCAACCCAGCAACCTGAATCTTGGGAGGTCTCATGGAAGAATATTCTTCCCCTAGAGACCAAATCCAGTTTGTAATGAGTAACAAAGGTATGCGGAGAAGCCCAAGATGCTGCTGCGCAACTATCATCTAAGGAAGTTTTGGAATGAAACACCACTGCAGATGCAGCTACTGCTCTGGTGGAGTATGCCTCTACAGGCCTTTGTAGTGGTAAATTGCTTTTGTTATAGACAAAGATAATACAGTCCTTAATCCACTTTGCTAACGTAACTTCGGGCACTGTTTTTTTTTTTTTGTTTTGTTTTTTAAACAATTGATCTGATTTGTTTGTTTTTTTGACACAATTGAGCTGATTTTCGGAACTCATTTGTCCTGTGTAAACAGAAGCAGAGTTGTCTATGTACATCTAATAAATGGAGGAAATATTTTCCTTTGTTAGTATAACTGGGGAAGAAAACTGGAAGTTGAATAGTTTGGTTAAGATTGGATTCAGAAACTACCTTAAGCAGAAAAGAAGGATTAGTTCTCAAGGAGACCCAGTCTTTAAGAAAAATTATATAAAGAGGTTTAAAGGATAAGGCAAGAACCTCTAAAATTCTCCTGGCTGAGGTGACAGCCACCAAAAACAATGTTTTTCAAGGAAGGAATTTTAGATCACATTTGTCTAAAAGTTTGAAGGGGGGGATAAACTAAGAAATGAAGAACTAAATTTAGGTCCCAAGGTACCTTCAAAAAGGCTTTGCAAAGTTTATGGGACATCAAAGATAAGCCATCCAGACCAGAGTGAAAACTGGAGATCACAGCTAGATACACTTGAATGACAGATGCTGAGGACCCTGATACAAAAAGTGATGTCAAGAGGTCTAGAACCTTATCGACTGGAGCTAAATAAGGATCAGTATTAGATTTAGACATCCACTGAGAAAATTTGTGCCATTTGCTGAGGTACAATTTTCTAGTGGAGAGTTTGTGACTAGCCAAAACAATATGTTGTGTTGATGAACTGAGAGAGGAATGCCTGGCAATCATTGGAATTGGAGAAGCCATGTGGTGAGCTTAAGTTTCTGCAGATTTTGGTGAACCAATCTATCTGGGTGGGACAACAGGTCCAGAGTTGGATCCAGGCTTAAGGGTTTCCAAACTAGGTGAGGCCAAAGAAAGGGAAACCAGATTTGTCAAGGCCAGAATGGGGCAATGATGATTATCTTGTTCTTCGAACTGATGGCTTTTCTTAAAAATTGGGATACAAGATGGATTAGAGGGAATGCATAAAGTAGACTGGGGGCCAATCATGGAGAAGAGCATCTCTCGGGGACTCCCCCGGAGACAGGATCAGGGCGAAATAGCTGCTGCACTTGTTCACAGGAGATGCAAATAGGTCGCAGCAAGGTTGGCTCCATTGGCAAAATATCCTTTCTACCACAGACGGATTGAGAGACCACTCATGAGGCATCAGAATACTTCTGCTTAATCTGTCCGTAATCACGTTGGAGCTCCCCGGAATGTGCATTGCGATGAGAAAGCGGTCACATGAAATCACACATTGCCAAACTCTGAGAACTTCCCAACAGAAGGTGCAGGATCTGGATCCCCCTTGCTTATTGATGTACCAGACTACTGCCATGTTGTCTTGTTTGGATTGCAATCGTCCCTGAGAGAAGGGCTAGGTTGAATGCTTGCAACGCTAACAGCATTACCCTCTTCTCTAGAATACTGATATGCAAAATGGCTTCAAGAGGGAACCAAGTGCCTTGGAATGTCTTTCCCAGATAATGCCACCCCCCACACTATTTTGGATGTGTCTGTGGTCACTATGGCTTGGGGTTGAGAGACGACAAAGGGACGACCCATCAAAATTTCATTGGAGTGAAGCCACCATTGAAGATCCCGCTTGCATCGGTTTCCAAACTGATCTGTTCAGACTGCTGAGATCCAAGATTGGTCACCAGTCTCTATCTTCTTTGGCACTAAAAAGAAATTTGAGTAAATTCCAGATCCTAATTGGTCTGGTGGGACTGCTTGGATGACTTTTTTTGAGCAGTTTTTGAATTTCTAGTACTGCTGATTCCCTGTGACTTAGTGGAATGTCCGGAGTTTTGGTAATAGCCTTTTGTTGAACTAGAAAGAGAACATTATAAAATCTGGTTACAATCCCCTGCACCCAAAGGTCTTTTGTTATCTTTAGCCAGGCATGCTGGTGCAGGGATAATTTCCCCCTGACTGTCTCCAGAGGATGGCAATTGGGCCTCCTTTCAAGAGAAGTGAAACCTTGAACCCTGATTCTGCAGGTCACTTCTGCCTCTCGGTGTCTTCCATTATTATCCCCTTCTGACCCGGGAGAAGTCATTGCCAAGTGTGTCCTGGAAAGGCCCTTTATACTTTTTAAATGGGTCTATATCATGACCTTGAAATGGCATAACGCCGAACACCTTTTCATTGACAAATATATTTCAAACTCCCAGATAACCAATGGCCAGATCACCGATTTCTTTCCCAGGGAAAGAAATTGGTAGGCCAGCTGAACACAACACACTAGTAGAAACATTACAAAGTGGGGGGCTTCACCCCATACACCCCTCAATGTGGCAGGCTGTGCCTCCACACTCTCCCTAACTAAATATGCTAACTCCAAGATCACACTACAGTGGGGAAAAGGGCAAATCCACAGTGACAGCCAACCGTTTTATTCCCTAGGAAAAAACTTGGTGATCTGGCTGTTTGGTTAACTGGGAATTGACATATATGTGTTGATGAATAAGTGTTCCGAGTTATGCCATTTCGAGGTCGTGATATAGACCCTTTTTAAACCACAGCCTCCCACTGTGCTGGTTTCCTTGAATAAGGTCACTGGGAAGTGGAAAACCGTATGCCTACAGCAAAAAGTGTCTTTCCATCTTTCTCATATCTGGCAAGAGTCTCTCTAACTTTGGGACTAAACAGGGATGTTCCGTCAAATGGAGCACTGACGAAAGAAGACTTAAATGGCTCCATGAACTCACATAATCACATTCAGGCATGTCTCCTGATGGCTACGCCTGAACCCGCAGCTCTCATCGTCCCTTTGGCAGCATGTGCAGTTAGCCTCATGGACAAGTTGGATATCGATTCTACGGTTGCAAACTGAGACCTCACTTTGTCTCAAACTCCTTTAGCTACTGCTCCTGAAAGGGTATCTGAAAGTTCTTTAATCAGATCCCTCTGCAATCTGGCAAAATGTGCCATGTAATTCAAGGACCTAAGAGTGAAGGTCAAAGTAGTATAAATGTGCTTCACAAATCTAACCATAGCCCTAGATTTCTTATTAGAGGGATGGATAGTGGGACTTTAGTAAGCAAGTTCCTTCTTAGTGGCTGCTGCTACCACCATGGCGTCTACTGGAATTCCCTTAGTCCAGTGTGGTTGATCCTTAGGGGCTGACAATATGTGATCTGATTTCTTAGGGATCACCTCGATAGCAACAGGTGACTTCCATGCTCACTGAGCGATCAGTTTGATAAGGTCGTCAGCAGGCAGAAAGATCCAAGAGGTGGAGGGTTGAGCACGAAAGGCCTCAATATATACTGATTTCTCTGAGGAAGATTGGATGGAAGTCCAGCCACTCCTCTGTTTCAGGATCTCTAGGATGTCCCCAAAGGAAACACTGTCAGGAGGAGACTTGGGGGAACTTTCCCCTTCATAGAAATCAGTATCTTCTGTGAATGACTCCTCAGGCAAGTCCAAGTGCTTCCTCTTGCACTTTCTCTTCACAGCAACCTCTTCAGTGGGGTGCTCCGGAGAGGTATCCAATGAGAACATAACCAAAGTGGTTAGATCTTGAGCCTTCTGTGCCCTCTATCCCAGGGAATAGACTGGAGGAAGCTCTGGTTGAGGGAAAAGACCAGATGTCAATGAGATAGGCAACAACTGACTGCCCACAATGGACAATGCCCTCTCCATGGCCTGGAAGGCAGGCCCCCTCACAGAGGGATAGGAGCCCAGAACCAAAAAGGCCTCCTTCAGAATCATGGTTCCACCCTGCACCGAGGAAGCCTCCTCCAAGGCCGAAGCCAGGGCCGAGCTTATGAGTACAGAGGCACCAAGGGGCATGGACAGCTTCAAAAAAGCTAAAGATGAAATTACCCCCCCCCCCCAGAGCTCGCTACAAAGCTACAGCCCTGCAAGGTCTCCGGGTCCAAAACACTCAGGGTGGAGATCAGTGCCAAAGAAAGGGCTCTAACTAGCACTGAAGCAGTCAACACCAGAATTCTTGACACCATAGGCTCCAAAGCCTCAGTGGGAGTTGGAGGAAGAAGAAGAATCAGGGTGGACATGGACATGGTTCCAGTGGCAATGGTGCTTGGAACTGAAGCTGAAGACAATCCCCTTGCCATGAAGAGCTGGTCCATCATCCTCATAATATCCAATTCTGATAGGCTCCTGGTGGATTGGCTGGAGGAAATGGAGGAGGACCTGGAGGATTCTTCTTCAAGAAGGGATCTACTGAAGGAGAATACCAGGTCTGTGGCAAATTGCTAAAAGACAACTTCCTCTGGAGACTAGATCTAATTTGTAATGAGTAATAAATGTATAGGGAGTAGCCCAAGTAGCTACTGCACAAATGTCATCCATGGACACTCTGCACTGAAAAACTGAGGAAGTTGCCATGGATCTGGTGGAGGGAGCTTGAACAGGTTTTGTCAGAGCAATGCCTAATTTGTTATACACAAAGGAAATGCAATTTGTTGTCTATCCAGGTAAGAGTAACTTTGGTAACTGGTTTACCCAAAGTTGGTCCCACCTATGAAACAAACAACTGATCAGTATTTCTGATGTTTTTTTTTGTCCTATGTATGTAAAAATGCAACGGTCTATGAACATCCAGTAAATGTAACACATATTCTTCTTTGTTAGTATATCTGGGAAAGAATACCGGTAAATGAACTGACTGACTTATATTGGATTCTGACACCACCCTTGGAAGAAATGATGGGATGGTACGTAAGGTAACTCTGTCTTTATGGAAAATCAAGTAGGGAAGTTTTGTGCACAATAATACTTGGATCTCAGAAATTCTTCTGGCTGAAGTAATGGCTACTAAGAAAATCGTCTTCCATTAACAATATTTGAGTTCACATGTAGCTGAAGGTTCAAACGGAGATTGTATAAGAGACTGTAGCACAAGGTTTAGCTCCCAAGAGCGGTAGGATCTTTAAAGGGTGGCTTTAAGTGTAGACTGCCTTTCAAAATGCTTTGCTAAACTTATGGGATGCTACAGAAGAACCATTTATTCCAAAAAAAAAAAAAAAAACTAAAAATCGTCGCTAATTGTACTTTAACAGTAGAAGAACTAGCTCCTTCTTTAAACAGATGTCCTAGAAATTCCAAGATATTATGAATAGGGGCTGAGAAAGGATCGATATTCCATTTCTGAGTCCAAGAAACAAATCTCTTCCATTTGCTGGAGTACAGTATAGTTTTCTGGTGAAAGGTTTATAGGAGGACAAAAGAATATGAAGGACAAGAGAAGACAGCATAGGTTGTCTGACCATTAATGGAAATGAAGGAACCAAGCAGCCAGCCTGAGGTTCACTATGCCTGGATGTATCATGCCTGTTGGGTGAGACAGGAAGTCTAGAGTCTGATACAGAAACTAAGGTGGTTGAATCAGGTGAGGGCAAAGGAAGGGAAATCAAATTTGCCAAGGCCAATAAGAGGCAATGAGGAAGACCTTGCTGTTCAACCTTGCAACTTTCTGAAGAAATTGGGAATTAATGGAGTGGGAGGATACACGTAAAGGGGACCAGGGGGCCAATCATGAAGTAGAGCATCCCTCAGGGACTGCCCCTGTGGTGGGATTAGGGCAAAGTAGCTGCTGCATTTGTTGTTCGGGGGGGGGTGGGACACAAATAGATTACAGCAGGGCTGGCCCCAATGTTGGAAGACTGTGTTTACAATCTTTTTTGAGGGATCATTCATGAGATAGAAGCACCTTCTCAATTTGTCTGCTATCAAATTGGACTTCCTCGGAATGTGCATTGCTAAAAGAAAGTGATTGGAAGAGATCAACCACTGACACACTCTGACAGCTTCTCGACACAATAGGTAGGATTTGGTTCCTCCCTGTTTGTTGATGTACCAGACGATTAACATGTTGTCCGACTGTACTGCAATTGCCCCAAAAGGGAGAACATTCTGAAGTGCCTACAATGCTAACAGCACTCCTCTCATCTCAAGGGCATTTATATCCAAATTAGCCATTTCAGGGGACCAGGTGCCTTGGACTGTCTTCCCTAGTTAATGGCCCCCCACCTATGCTGGGAAGCTTCTGTCATCCATGGACACTCTTTATTGTAACAGTATAGTTTTCTGGTGGAAGGTTTATGGGAGGACAACGGAATAAATGGATGACCTTGTAGAACCTCATCTGAATGAATCCACCACTTGAGATCTCTCTTGCAGATGTGAGTGATTCTTATCTTGCAAGATATTGGTTGATAAAGAATTGACCACTAAGCAATTAACATCCATTGAAGAATTCTTATATAAAACCTGTCAAGTGGCACTAGCATTTTTGCTGCTGCCATCGATCCCAGAGTCTGAAGGACCAGTTGAGCTGAAATTGATGTACTGCAGATTACTTTTTTGACTTGGAATCTTATAGTCTGAACTGTCTGTAAGGGAAGAAAAGCAATGGTTGTTTTTGTATTGAGAACTGCTCCTATAAACTCTAAACTTGGAGTTGGTTGCAGATGAGATTTGTCATAGTTTATGGTTATCCTTAGAAGAGAATAAGTCTGGAAGACCTGGTCTCTTGCACATATGAGTTGATAATTGGTCTGATTAGTTATGAGCCAGTCATCTAGATATGGAAATACTCAGAATCACTGTAGTCTCATGTGAGCTGCTACTACTGCCATGCACTTCGTAAACCCTCTGGGGGCTTTGGTGAGTCCAAAGGGCAGTACTCTGAATTGATAATGACTGGCTCCCATCTGGAAGTGTAAGTACCTTCTGGACCATCTGTTGATCTTTATGTGATAGTACGCATCCTGAAGGTCTATAGATCACAGTGAGTCATCCTTGCCCTGAAAGGGGAGAATGGACTGAACAGTGACCATCTGAAACTTGGTTCTTTGAACTGTCTTGTTTAGTTTGGAGAGATCTGGAATTGGTCTCCAGTCCCCTATTTTCTTTTGCACCAAAAAGAACCTTAACTTCCAGATTTTGTCTGATCTGATGTGACTCTTGGATGACTCCCTTTTCTCTCAGCTTTTGTATTTGAATTGCTGCTTGTTCCCTCTGTCTCAGTGGAACATTGAGGATTTTCCTTGGGATTGGAGAGAAAGGGAAAAGGGTGTAATATAGTCTCTGGAAATGATCATCTGCATCCAACTATCTTTTGTTACATCTAGCCAGGCTTTCTGGTGCAGGGTTCAAAATACAGAAACATTACTACAATGGGGCTGGGCCAGGACTAGAGTGAAGATGCCTCCCCCCATTGTAGAAGGAAGTAGCAGTCCACAAAAATCACAAAACCTGATAGGCAAAAGAAGAGCCATAAAGACGATAAAGTGGGCTGTTGAGGATAAGAAAGAAATTATGCATTGTTACTATTATACAAAAAGCCCAGAATTTCCAGACACAAGATATACAAAATGATTAAGAGAGAAATTAGAGGAAAGAAAAATACTTCCATAAGAAACACTGTCAAAAGCTTCAAATGAAAGTTTGTGATCATTATTACAACAGATTTGTGAAAAACAGTATATAGATCAAGAAACTGTGATCTGTTTGGAAAAAGAAGCATCTGAGTAAGTGTACAAATATAAACAAAACCTAGTGATATTTGAAAAGTATAAAAAAGAAATATGGACATGGGAAAGAAAGAGAGATTTGATATGGTGCAATATATATGCAAAGGAGAAAGCCAAATTAATCAATGTAAAGAAGGCAGCCCCAAAGATATTCAAAGAGAAATACAGGCAAAGGCATCTGGATATGTAAAATTTCACAATAAAAAAATAATATCACAAAGATGGCATGTTCATAGGTTCATAGGTTGGTACTAGGCTATCAGCCCTAGGGCCTATACAAGCCTAGCCATAACAATTCCCTGGCTATTTCTTCCCACATTATTTACTTTCCTGGACCCCTGTCTAGCAGGGCGACTGACGTGATCCCTGGGGTGAATTTCCTTTCTCCCATCCAATCGTCAAGGTTCCTCTTGAAGAGGTCCAAAGAGGCACTCTGCTTGACATGTATGGGCAATCTATTCCAGAGTCTGGGGAGTCTCTGGGTCAGGAACCTATCCCTCCAGCATGTTTTGCTTATTGTGATGACAAGGTTTAGATCCCTGGAGCGTGTAGCTCTGAGGGATTGGGATTTCTTTAAGTGCAGCATGTCCAACAGCTCTGGGTTTGACATGGCCTTGTATGTTAAGCAGAGATCGCCTCTGAGTAGACGATATGTGACAGAGTATAGCTGGAGTTTTTTTAAGGCGGTCAGCGTAGGACATCTGCTTTAGTCCTGTGATTCTTTTAGTGAGGTATTTCTGAGGCCTTTCCAGTTGTTGCAGATGTCTTGAGAGGTACATACCAAATGGGGCGTTGTATTCTATAATGGGTCTAATGAGGGATGAGAACAGTGGGGCAATGACCTCCTTTTTTCTGGATGAAAAGAAGATTAGTAAAGTAGAAGTTACAAATAGAAGTTGAAGTTATGGAGTGCCTGTGAAGTAAAGGATTTGGTGTAGAAGGTCTAACACAGGTTATATCACAGCAGGATGGAGTGAGTCCCCAAACTAGGGGGAAACAGGAAGATCAGGAAACATCTGAAGAAAAAATATGGACATGGGAAAGAAAAAGAGAATTAATACGGGTAATATTTATGCAAAGGAGAAAGCAAAACTAACCAATACAAAAAGAGCAGTACCAAAGATATCTGAAGATAAATACACGCAAAGGAATCCAGACATGGAAAACTTTGCAATACAAAAAATAAGAAGACAAAGAGGAAAAGGAGATTAGTAATGGAGAAGTTAAAGAAATAGAAACCAAGGTTATGGAGTACCTGCAAAGTGAAGGATTTAGTGTAGAAAATGTAATTCAAAAAGCACCACAACAGGATAGAGTAATGGATATCCAAATTAAGGAGAAACCAGTGGAACAGGAAGCAATTGGTCAGGTGCCATATGAAGATAATTTGGAGCCTTCCAGAGTAAAATAGATTAAATGTTCATTTGAAGCTAGACAGCAAGAGAAGGAACAGAAAACTGTTGAAACTGTGATGCAGTCAATGTTGAGGAGTGATAGGCCAGTAAGTTCTCATATGATACAGCAACGGATGGCACAGGATGAAATTGAAAATAATGTGCCACAGGAGAATGCTATAGAATCTTCTAGAGAATGCCCGCAGGAATTGGAAAACAAGGGATGTGCCCTCAGCTTGGAAGAAAATGAGCTAAGAGAAGACTTGCTTGATTTAATAGATACGGACAGATATATCAAGATCAATGAAAGAAATAGACTGCAGAAGGTTAATAAAACCCAAAAAGTCAGAAGTCTGATAAAACAAATAAATGCAGTAATTAGGACTGTCCATAGTGATTCATGCTATATAACAGAAGTAAACAGGATATATTACTGTGCAGTTAAATTAATAACCGATAAAGTTCTACCACAAGAACACAGGGTAGTGAGGGAAAGGAAGGGGAAAAATTGAATACCATTATGGAAATATTGAATAGAAGACCCGCAGTGGTGGTGCTGCGGTAGCGTTGTCGCCTCACAGTAAGTCGCTGTCCGGTTCGATTCTCAGCTAGAGCGCCTTCTGTGTAGAGACATGCATGAATGGGCATACCTTCGTTGAAGGTTGTGCATCAGGGCTGGTAACTCGGCATGTAAAAATCAACTACCAATCATTAGCGGACCGGAGTTCCGCTGTGGCGACCCCTAACTGGGAAAAGCTGAAAGATACAACATGGAAATATTGAATAGAGAAAACTATAAAGCAGTTAAGGTTAGAAGACTATAGAACAGATCAACAAAATACTAAGAAAGATAGATGTGATAAAAGCAATGCGCAGTATTAGAACAGACCAGGATCTATCATGCACTATCGCAAATAAACTAAAAATGTTAGCGCAGGCGGAAAAAACTTAGAAGATAAGAAGATAAATATAAAGGAAAAGTACAAAATAAGCACTTTATTGATGACCCAAAATGTTTTATAGAGAATTGGAAAATAAGGTAAAAGGAATTGAAAAAACGCCAAAAAAAGAAGAAATAGATACATTTTGGAGAAGTATCCATGAAGATCCTGTGGAACATAACAAAGATGCTAAATGGATAGAAGAATTTAAAGAAAGAATAAGGTTCAAAGGTACAGGATATGAAATGGGATGATGTAACAGCCAGAGAGATTGAAACAAAGTTAAGAATAGCCTCTAATTGAAAAACCCCAGGCCCAGATGCAGTACCTAACTTTTAGTTGAAAGTATTAACATCTTTGCACGAAGATTTAGCCATGAGTAAGAACTATTTATATGCACACCCCAAACAGACACCAACCTGGTTAACAACAGGAAAAAACAATGCTCCTACTTAAAAGTGAACCTAGAAGCTACCCTACAAATTATAGACCAATAACTTGCCTACCGACAATGTATAAACTAAACACAGGAATATGGAAAAAAGGATTATTTGTTGTTAAAAAAGTCATAGTGGAGAACTGCAAAAAGGGGAAGAATCTAAGTATGGCATGGATTGACTATAATAAAAGCATTAGATAGTATCCTACATTCATGGATAAAAGAGTGCTTAAAAATGTATAAGATACACCTTACACTAATCAACTGCATTACAGTGACCATGAAACAGTGGCAGACCACTTTGCAATTAAGCCATGATAGAGGACAGATTATTATCCCAGGGATAAAAATTCAAAGGGGAATATTCCAGGGTGACTCTTTGTCACCGCTGCTGTTCTGCCTTGCCTTTAACCCATTAAGCTGTGTACTTACTTAGTTTAGGCCATGGCTATAATCTGGCTCCTAGAAAACAAAATGTAAAGACTTCTCATCTTCCCTTTGTCAATGATTTAAAACTGTATAGCTAATCAGATGAGAAACTGAAAGCACAACTGCAAGCCATCAAAACTTTTTCAGATGATATAAGAATGTCATTTGTTCTTGATAAATGTGCAAAAGCAACATTTAAAGCAAGAAAACTGCAATCCCAGGAAAACATCAGTTTGGGACAAGAATGTGATATAAAAGAACTTGAGCAAGAGGGAGTGTATAAATATTTGAGAATTGATGAAGGATCAACAATAAAACACGTACAAATGTGAATAAAACTTAGTAATCTAGGAACAAAATCCAAACTATAAACCAATTTGCTCTTCCTGTCCTAACTTACAGTTTTTGAGTGAGTGATTGGCTCCAAAATGTGTTGGATAGATTAGATAGAAAAAGAAGAAGGATGCTTCATGCTCACTAAATGATTTATAAAACTCAGTGCATACCAAGATTATATATTCCCCATTCCGAAGAAATTGATTTTATATGTATATATATATATATATATATATATATATATATATATATATATATATATATATATGTAATTGCGGGACTCCACACATATCTGCTGACCTCACAAGACCCAAACGTAATGAAGGTTTTTAAAATATGAGGAGAATACATCTAAGATGACTTCTCTGCTTAATCTAGCAGAAGCATATCAGCATCAAGCAGGAATGAAAATCAAACTAGAAGTAGATAAAAATCAGGCAGCAACAGAATGTGCCAAAAAACAAAAGAAAGAATATAAGGTGAAGGATCAGATGAGATGGCAAGAAATGTGGAAAAAGCATAAATACTGTTGCAAGTATAGAAAACTTCTGGAAGAACCTCATGTTGATCAGTACAAACGCAGGAATAGTTAAGGAGAGGCAAATTCAAACCAAGAGATAAAAAGTTAATACTGGCAGCCCAAGATAGTGGGCTGCATACATGCTGGTTTATAAAGTCCATTGAACATGTGAGAGAAACTGACAAATGTAGGTTTTGTAAAACCTAATTGGAAACAGTTGCACACCTCGTTGCTGGTTGCAACATACTAATGGCAGAAGGATTGTATACTGAAAGGCATAATAATGTGGTAAGACTGTTGCACTGGGAATTGTGCAAACATTATGGTACTTAAAGTGGCTGGAAAACACTGGAAACATGAGCCACAAAGCATAATAGAAAATGAAGAAGTCTACATCACATGGGATCATCCATTACCAACAGTTCAAAAGATAGATGCTAGAAAACTGGATATAGTGGTCCAAGAAAAGAAGACAAGAGTAGCATTAATCATTGAAATTGCCACACCCAGTGACTACAGTGTCTTGTGCACAGATAGAGATACAAAGTCATAAAATATCAGGATCTGCGGGCAGAAATGAGAGCAATGGAGAAGAAAGATACCCAGACAGTTCCAATAGTAGTAGGAGCAGCGGGTCTTATAAAAAAGATTTTACAATTGTATTTAGCTATGTTACGAATACATGTAACTGCATACGAACTGCAGAAGGAGTCATTACTGGGCACATTGTGGGTGCTGCGAAGCGCACTTTTGGCTGACATCAAAGACTGAAACAATACTAATTTCATGAAATTAATCATACTTTCACTTAGGAATAGGGTCCATTCCAGCCATGGTATTAGAAACCCAAAAGACTTGGAGAAATTAAAAGCATGCAGGGTTAATCCTCTGCACCCAAGTATCTTTTGTTACATCTAGCCATGCTCGCTGGTGCAGGGATAATCATCCCCAATTGTCTCTAGAGGTAGACAATCAGGCCTCCTTTTAGGAGCACTGATAAGGGTTTGTCAAAGAACAAGTCTCTGAAACCCTGGTTCTGTGGGCCACCTCTGCCACATGGGTGTCTTCATCCATTAGAGTTCCCTCCTCTGCCTCTGGGGAAACTTCCTCCACATGTGCCTTGAAAAGGACCCTGAGACTTCTTAAACCACATTTTTCAACCACCGTATTGATTCCTGGAAACGGTTCATTAAGGAATCAAAAAATGTACACTCATGGCAGACAGGGACTTTCCATCTTTTTCACACCTGGACAGAGTGTCTTTTAATTTGGGAATGAATAAAGATGTTCTGTCAAAAGAAGCATTGACTAAAGAAGACTTGAAAGGCTCTGCAAACTCACAGAGGTGCATCCAGCATGTCTCCTTGTGGAAATGCCTGAACCCGCTGCCCTTGAGGTTCCTTCCACAGCATGTCAGGTCAACCTCTTAGATGAATTGGATATAAACTGTAGGGTTGTCAGCTGAGAAATAATAGATGCCTGAACATCATTGGAAACTGCACCCAAGATGGTATTTGATAACTTCTTGATCAGATTTCTCTGTTATCTAGTAAAGTGTGTCAACATGCTTCCTGAATCTGTCCATCAACCATGACTCCCTGTTGGGGGATGGACAGTAGAATTTTCCTCAGCTAGTTCCTTTTTGGTGGCTACCACAGTGACCATGGCATCAACAGGAACTCCCTTCCCCCAAAACTGTCTCCACCAGTGGTGCCATTATCCTATTTGGTCTGTGAGGAATGGGCTCTATGGTGTCAGGGTCCTCCCATGCCTGCCGTGAGATCAAGTCAATGAGCTCACTGATGGGCAGAGTCACCCATGAGGTAGAGGGTCCAGTACAAAAAGCCTCCAGGAGAACAGATTCCTCAGACATAGGGTTGCTGGATGTCCAACCACCTCTTTAAGAATTTCTAGGATTTCTCCAAAAGACCCACCTTCAGGAGATGATCATGGGGATCCTTCCCCTTCATCAAAATCTGTGTCTTCAGTGACAGACTCCTCCGGGGAGTCTAAGTGCTTGCTCTTACATGTCCTCTTCTTAGGGACCTCCTCATTGGGGTGTGCTGTGATGGTAACAGAAGAGGAGATTACAATTCCCTGAGTGGGAGCCTGGGGGTTTGGTACTGGGTGTCCCTGTGGAAGGAGATGGTGAAGCTCTGAGTGCTGAGACATCATGGCAGAAGACTTAGGATCTGAGTAGGAAGGATCCGTCAGCACTTTTGAAGAATACTCTCTTCACAGCCTCAAAGGCAGAGTGGCTCAGAGAGAGAGAGAGGCCATCAGATCAGGGAAGATAAGCTTCTGAATCGTAGTCCTCCTGTGCTCCAATGGCAAAACACACAATGTGAAAGCCACAGCTAAGCTATCTAGTGCCAAGACTTCAAGGTGCAGAGATGGCTCTGAGAGCTTCAGACTCAAATGCAACACCTTGGATCTGAGAGGTAGACTTCTTCTCCGGGAGCTTTCTGAATCCAATGGGACTAGAGTGCTTAGAGAAGATCTGGGATCCAAGGATAAAGTTATCCTCAGATCTGAGACAGATGGATCCAGATGACTCAGATCAAAAAAACTCTGAAGCTACAGGAGTCAGATGAGGAATTTGTAATGGGGAGTAGGAGATTTGCAGATCTCCTGATCCACATGGGTAAAAGCCAAAGGAACACCAGTCTGGCTCTGCACCAAGAGAATCTTCTTCACCAGTCTCTCCACATCTTCTTCTGTAAAACTTCTGGAAGAGTGAGTGGAGTATATGGATGGATACCTGGGTCTTCCCAGGAACAAAAAGGTACTCTGTCAGGAACCGGATCTAGTGACAGAAAGTACCTAGTTCTGTGTAGAAATCTGGTAGTCGGGAGGTCAGATTCAGATAGCATCAGATCAGACAAAGTCGGATCCGAGGGCTTTGACTTCATAGGATCTGACTAAGAAGGTGTCACATCCGATAATTTTTCTTTAGCAGAATCTTGCAGTTTTGCCTTTTTTGCATTCGGGGTTGAGTCCAGGTCTGAATGAGACCTCTTTCTTGAGGAGTCTGAAGCTGAGGAGAAGGAAGATAGCTTAGAACAGGATGACTTTTTAATTTTAGCAGTTTTTGATTTAGATGAAGCAGAACCCTCTGATATAGCTTCCCCAAAGGAAGACCACATTTTAGGATAATCTTGTTTTGCATTCCACCAATTCATAATGATTAAAACCATGACAAATTGAAGAATCCTCTTGTAAATGAAGGGGACCCTAACAGTAGACACAAAGTGTCTGGGCATCAAAAATTGGCAGCTTGTGCCCACACTTAGCACATTTTGTAAAACTTGCTGGTTTATATGCCATCGTTAAAAAAATCCTAAGACAAAAAAGAAAAGTTTTTTGTAGGGAAATATGAGAAAGGAAAAAAAAAAAAGGAAATAGGAATGCCATAATGGTAACTAAACTATGACAGTGTCATAGAGGGAAAGAAGATACTAATGATAGTATCTGAGAGGTACAGAAAACATTGTACGATAGATAGAGAGATAGTAGGAAATTTATAAATGAAGATAAGGGATAGTAATACAAAAGGTTTTTGAAGAAAAAAAGAAAAATACAACACTTATCTCACTAACGCTTGAGAGACATGGAAGACCACGTCTTTTGCTTGAAGCGGCAAACGAGATATGAGGTAATCGGGGTTGGTGCATTGTGGGTAAGGGAGAAGCTCAAGAGTTTTTGATTAAGTTTAGCAATGGCTAAGTCAGATCAGAGGGATCAGATCTGAACCCATCAGTTGAGGAGAGAAAGAAAATTGACAACATCAGATCTAAAGATTCATCTCTTTGCTGATGACATTTTACTAACCAGAGGAAATATAGAAAATTCATTAGAACATATAATCAGTTCTATGAGTCAGTTTGAAGAAATCTCGAACTTAAGATTTAATCATAATAAAGCAAGTACATAATAAAAAACAAAAATATACAAAAATATTCTAACTATAATTGGAATAGGAATCAAATCAAAACAACTTGATATAACCATTATGTTTAATAGTAAAGAAATTATACAAACAAACTTTCCACAGGTTGTTGATAAAAGTTTAAGTTTAGTCATACATTGGAACAAATTCTTCTTTGCCACAGAAGAATGATTAATGCTTATTAAGATGATAATTCTCCCTAAAATGTATCTGTCTTACAATCTTTAATACTATCTCCATCAAAAAACTGATGAAGACAGATAAATAATATTCTGCTTAAAAATTTTTGGCATCCTAATAAACCAAGAGTTTCCTTTGATTGGCACAGAAAAGGTTGAGATAATGGTGGAATTAGATTCCCTGATATTCAACTGTATGCTATTTCAACAATTGTAAAAGTTATAGCACTGTGGATAAATTCATCTTATGATTCAAAACAGAAACAAATACATCAAGAAATATCATTAGCAAATAATAAATATATCACAAACATTCATAAACAGTCACTAATACTTTTATCAGGTTATTAAAATATTTTTGCGTAAATGGAATTACACCCTCTTCTCAAATTCACTATTTAAATAACATCATTTCCTTTTTCCAAAAGTTCACATATTCGAACCATTGTATTAAAGACTTAATATTTTTTATGTTTCCAATTGCATATACAAATCACTGCTTAGAAATGAGAAGTTATGTACCTACCATAACGTTCCATGTTAGTTGTCTTCTCTCGCCTTCTTTCTTGCTTGATGGGGTTCGGAGCTGATCCTCGGCTCCGACTCGGCACTTTGCTAAGCTCGAGAGTCACTTTTACCAGCTCGAGGCAGCCCCATATCCCATGATGCAAGGCGGTAAGTACCCAGATCTCGTTTGGTACCTATAGGCAATAACACCTAGCACAAAAAACTTCCCAGAAGGAAAGAAAGGCAAAAAGCCTAAAGGATGGGCTATAAGGAAGACCAGACAACTAGCTGGTCTTAAGAAGCAATCTTCCATATAGGGAGAAAAAGGTCTGTCCAGGCCAGGGGGCAGGAGGGAGGGTCGCAAGAAAGAAGGAGAGAAGACAACTAACATGGAACGCGTTATGGTAGGTACATAACTTCTCAATGTTAAGTTGTCAATCTCGCTTCATTCTGCTTGATGGGACCACGTCCCTAGCACCTCTATCCTGGGTGGCTCAATGGAACAGACTCTTGAGAACTGTAGAGCCAAAACTGGCTCTATCCCTGGAGGCCAAATCCAATTTGTAATGAGAAACAAAGGTATGAGGAGTGGCCCAAGTGGCTGCTGCACAAATAGTGTCTAATGGAAGTCTAGCCTGAAAAGCTGTGGAAGTGGCTAAGCTTCTGGTTGAATGCGCTTTTGGTTTAGAGCACAGCTGTTTTCCCCTGAGCTGATAGATTTCGGAGATGGTGGAAGAAAGCCATCTAGATAAGGTCACTTTGGAGACAGGAAGGCCTTTCTTATTTTCAGCATAAGAAAGAAAGAGCTGATTGGATTTCCTGAATTGTTTTGTTCTGTCCAAATAATATCTGAGTTGGCGGTGAACATCAAGATAATGTAATTTTTGTTCCGATCTGTTTGAGTAATTAGGGAAAAATACAGGGAGGTCAATAGATTGGTTCAAATTATTTTTTGAGGCCACCTTAGGCAAAATGGTTGGATTAGTTCTCAAGGAAACCCTGTCTTTGTGGAAGACCAAATAAGGGGGACGAACAGAGAGAGCATAAAGTTCTGACACTCTCCTTGCCGAGGTAATAGCAACAAGGAAGAGTGTTTTCCATGAAAGAAACTTCAGGGAACATGAAACAGCTGGCTCGAAGGTAGGAAGAATTAAGGATGTCAGCACTAGATTTAGGTCCCATTGAGGAGGAGGACTCCTGACTGGAGGTTTAAGGAGAAAAATTCCTTTTAGAAAGGCTCTACAAAGCCTGTGGGACATAATGTTGTGATCCGCAAACCCAACATGAAAGTTCAAGATAGCAGCCAACTGAACTTTGACCGTGGAAGATGAAGAGCCCGAGTGAAAGATTTCCGCTAAGAAATCCAAAACTGCATGAACAGGGGCAGTAAAGGGATCTATATTTTTAGCTTTTGCCCAACAAGAGAAGCGTTTCCACTTGCTGGTATAAATCCTTCTAGTAGAGGATTTAAGGGAAGCCACTATGATATCCCTAACAGGATTAGAGATCATAGGAAGCCTGGCTAAGGAAGGAAGTGGAGCAACCAAGCTGTGAGGTTGAGAGAAGGAACAGACCGATGCAGCTGACCCGATTGGTGAATCAGAAGGTCTGGCACTGGGTCCAGATGCCACAGCTGCACCAAAAGGTGACGATGGAGGAACGGAAACCAAATTTGTCGAGGCCAATAGGGAGCAATGAGAATCATTTTGGCTCTCAAAACAGTGGCTTTCTGGAGTACTTGTGGAATCAACGGAAAGGGAGGAAAGGCATAAAGAAGTCCCTGGGGCCAATCCTGGGTTAGAGCGTCTCTGGGGGGATGGCCTGGCAGTGGGAAGAGAGAAAAGAAGTCTGGGCATTTGCTGTTTTGGGGAGTAGCAAAAAGATCGCAACATGGGCGGCCCCATTCTAGAAAAATCTCCTCCACTATAGATTGTTTGAGAGACCACTCGTGAGGCATGAGAATAGCTCTGCTCAATCTGTCCGCTAGAATGTTGGTTTTCCCAGGGATATGCGTTGCTACCAGAAACCGATGAGAGGAGATCGCCCATTGCCAAAGTCTGAGAGCTTCTCGACACAAGGGGTAGGACTTGGTTCCGCCCTGTTTGTTGATATACCATACTACAGACATGTTGTCTGTGTGAACTGCAATTGTTCCCAAGGGAAGAAAGTCATTGAGGGCTTGCAACATTAAAAGCACTGCTCTCATCTCTAGGACATTTATATGCAGGTGGTATTCGAACGGTTGCCACGTCCCATGAACCATCCTGCCCTGATAATGACCCCCCCCACCCAATCAGGGAGGCATCCGTAGTGACTGTGGCTACCGGGGCCGGGGATACAAAGGGTCTGCCTTGATGAATCTGGGGAGAAGAAATCCACCATGATAGATGATTCTTGCAAATTTGTGTCACCAGGATTTGGTGACGCATGGGAAGTTGTTGGTAAGACCACTGGGTGAACAACATCCATTGAAGAAGACGCATGTAGAAGCGGGTCAAGGGAAGAAGGGTAATGGCCGCAGCCATGAGGCCCAACACCTTCAAAACCATTCTGGCTTGCACCTTTTTGCTGGCAAGGAAGATCCGCACGTGACTTTGGATATCTGAGATTCTTTGGAATGTGAGGGTTGCTGACATCCGAACAGTGTCTAAGTTTGCGCCTATGAAAGTAATAGACTGGCAGGGCAATAAGGAGGATTTTTCATAGTTGATCGAAATCCCTAATTGAGTGCAGAGATTTAGGGTGTAATCCCTGGCTTGGAGAAGTTGATGCCTGGTGGTGGCTGAAAGGAGCCAGTCGTCAAGATACGGAAACACCTGGAATCCTTGACGTCTCAGGTGAGCCGTAACCACTGCCATACATTTGGTGAACACTCTGGGGGCTGTAGTGAGACCAAAGGGCAGGGCTCTGAATTGAAAATGACTGGACCCCAGCCGAAAGCAGAGAAACCTTCTGGAGCGTCTGTGAATTTTTATGTGATAGTACGCGTCCTGAAGGTCTATTGAGCACGTCCAGTTGTCCTTGTCTAGGAAGGGCAAAATTGATTGAAGTGTGACCATTCGAAATCTTGTCTTTCTCACAGACTTGTTGAGTCTGCTGAGATCCAATATTGGTCTCCAGTCTCCCGTCTTTTGGGGACCAAAAAGAATCTTGAGTAGATTCCGGGCTCTGAATGGTCTGTTGTAACTGGCTGAATGGCCCTTTTTTGTAGAAGCTTTGATACTTCTAACTTTGCAATTTCCCTTAGACCGGGTGGCACATCTGGAAGGGAATTTTTGTGAGTGAAAGGACTTTCCTCGAAAGGAATCTTGTAACCCTTGGATATGATCGACTGTACCCATCTGTCTTGAGAGAGGGAAAGCCAGGCTTCTGGGTACAGCGATAGTCTTCCCCCAACTGCCTCCAAGGATGGACAGCCGGGCAACATCTCAGGGATGCTGGAAGGGCTTGTCAGAGAGAGGCTCTCTGCTTCCCTGGTTTTGTGGACCCCCTCTGCCTCTAGAGCGGCGTCTGTTATTATTACCCCTCTGCCTCTAGGGGTAAACTGACCACGTGCGTCTGGCATGACTCCCTGGGATTTACGGAACCACATTTTTCCGCCCTTCTGACCTTTGGGGTAAGGTCTAGAGGGGGTAGAAAAACGGACCCCTATGGCAGAAAGAGTCTTGCCGTCCTGCTCACACCTGGTCAATGTATCCTTCACTTGAGGGCCAAACAATGCTGACCCATCAAAGGGAGAATTCGTGAAGGACGCCTTAAAGGGATCTGCAAAATTACAGAGCTGCATCCAGGATTGACGTCTAAGAGCTACTCCTGTACCCGCGGCTCTACACGCTCCATCTGCTGCATACGAGATCAGTCGCATGGAAGAGTTAGCTATAGAGTTAAGGATTCCTAGCTGAGAAGCAATCTTTTCTTGAGCCCCTGCAGCCGTAGGATCCTGCACTACTTCACCTAGTTCTTTAAGGATGTCCCTTTGGAGTCTGGTGAAGTGACATAAATAGTTCAGCGAACGCATGGCAAAGGTCGCTGAGGAGAACATCCACTTACCATACCTATCCATGGTCCTAGAATCCTTATTAGGAGGATGGACTGGTACGGAAGGATCTGCAAGTTCCTTTTTAGTGGCGGCCGCCACCACCATGGCATCAACAGGGACACCTTTTGTAAGGAATTGCTTTTCAGAAGGGGCTGTAATAAATTTAGACGGCCTCCTAGGAACTGACTCTACAGAATCAGGAGCAGCCCAAGCCTTTCGAGCAATAACCTCCATAAGGGGGTCGAAAGGTGGAGACACCCAGGAGGTGGAGGGTCGAGATCCAAACGCCTCTAGGTATACCGACTCATCCTCGGAGGGATTTATGGAGGGCCAGTTTCCCCTCTGTTTTAGGAGTTCTAGGATGTCTGAAAAGGAGACATCCTCAGAGGGGGATCTTGGGGATCCCTCTGACTCATCTAAGTCGGTATCTGAAGTGGTAGACTCAGGGGAGTCCAGGTGTTTCCTCTTACAAGTCCTCTTGCGCGGAGGATCTCCTGACTGGTCAGGAGAATCCTCGGAAGAGGGGGTTCTTCCCAGTGGGGAAACCTGAGGCGGTGGATCTCTAGGTCCGGGAGCAAGAGAGATGGAAGAGATATCGACAGGCACTGTAGAGGGAGGAGCTAAGGGAATAGACTGCTGACTGAGCCCAGTGGCCAGAACACTCTTCATCACCTCGAAGGCCCCCCCTCCCAAGGAGATCCGAGAGAACCCGTTCCGAAGAAACTGGGACTCCCGGGCCCACCGAAAGGGAAGGCTCCGAGGCAGATGTCAGAGCCAAGCTCACCAAGGCCGAAGCTCCAAGGGGAAGAGCGGGGTCGGACAAGGGTCCGATGCCACTCACCCCCTCGGAGGAGACCAGGGAAGCCCGACCACCGAATCCCTCCAAGGAAGGTCTCAAGGAGGAGATAAGAGTAGATGCTGAAGGTGCAGAAGGAGGGGGTATCTGCCCCTCAGCCATAGCCGTAACTATTCCCGTAGACTCCAGCTCCAAACTCTGTTGTAGAGTTGAAGGAGGAATTTGAAGGGGGTGTGGACTAATAGTCGTCTGTTGAGACGGACTATGAAGCATCTGGGCCAGTGCCTGTGATTTTAATAATCTGCTTACCACCCTCTCCAAATCATGGTCAGATAACCTGGACGACCTAGATGATCGGCTCCGATGGCTCCGTTCCGAAAGAAGAGGTGAGGCCGGAGCCGACAGAATCGGTTCCAAAGAGGGGGACCTGGACCTCTTCCTCGAAGGAACCATCGGAGCCGACAAACCCACTGATCCAGTCAGAGCCGATAACTTTTCGGCTCCGAGAGAAGATCTAGATGCATCGGCTCCAGCCGGAGCCGATGCAGGCATCGAAATAGCGGTGTCGGAGCCGGTCGGTGCCGACACTGAAGCCTGGGCCACATGGTGGTCGGAGCCAGTACTCGGAACCGACACCAAAGTGACCATAGAAGTATCGGCACCGATAGCCATCGGTGCCGAAGATTTAGCCAAGGTCGGATCGGCTCCAGCCGGAGCCGATCTCGTCTCCGACAAAGTCGGAGCCAAGGCCGAAGGCTTTGGTACAGAAGCCTGGGCCTTAGTCTTGGAAGGCTTTCCCGGAGCCGATTTGGCCGGGGAGCCCTCCGGTTTAAGGAGTCCCCTTAAAATGAGCTTGTTTCTCCTTTCCTGCAGGACTCTCTGGCTAAAGGAGTGACATATTGCACAGGAGTCCTGCAGGTGGAGAGGTCCCAGGCAGTATAAACAAGAAGTGTGACCGTCTGTCAGAGACATCTTCTGACAGCACGAGTCACACTTCTTAAAGCCTGAGACCCTCTGCTCTTTGGACATAGTGGATACAGAAACAGTACACACACAGTCCCAATCAAACAATTAAAATTAAAGTATAACTAGTAAAAACCTCACACACACACACACCCTGACAGGGGAGGGGATGGGAGGGAAAGAAGGCCTGACTAAAAAAATTAAGGAGGAAGAATAAATTTAGTCAAAAAGGGGCTTACAATTAACTAAAAATGAAAGATTTCTAAGAAAAAATACTTTTTATCTGAAAAAGGGCTAGTATCAGTTTAAATTTAAACACTTACCAGGAGCTGGTAAAAGGAGGACCTCATCAGTGAAGTGGCAAACGAGATCTGGGTACTTACCGCCTTGCATCATGGGATATGGGGCTGCCTCGAGCTGGTAAAAGTGACTCTCGAGCTTAGCAAAGTGCCAGAACCCCATCAAGCAAGAATGAAGGCGAGATTGACAACTTAACATTTCATAATTTCAACAAAATGCTAGTATTAAAACAACAAAATAACTTAAGTCATTGGCATCAGTTCTTAAATGGCACTGATATATATATATATATATATATATATATACTGTTGAAAATGTAAGGTCAAAATCAATCAAGATAATCAGAATTGGTTAATTTTACAACTATATGGAGACTTTGCAAACACAGAGGTTAATAAGATTTATAACCTAGATAAAAAATCGTTCCTCAAATTATTTGAATTCTTAATATCATTAATAATGCAATAAATAATACATCATATTTATCATAAATGTATACGATTCTTAAGTTAGATTTCACATATTTAGACAATTCCTATTCAAACTACTTCTCAAAAAATAATAATGAAGACTTCTCTGAAGAATATAAGAAAATAATATTAAACTCTACAGATAAAACTACATCTTCATTATACTGGAAATTTTTACACAGAGCTTTTGTCACAATTATGTATAAATCAAATAGAATTAAATGCTGGAGATGTGATTCCAAAAATAACAGCTGATTGGAGGCATACGGTATATGAATGTGAAGTCATCTCCCCTTTTTGGAAAGAAATTAATAGCTTCATTCAAGCTCTATGGTCAGATGGATGTAGTATTTCTAAATCTTTAGTTTTATTTAATACTTTGAATCCTGGGATAATTTCACAAACTGAAGTGCCTCTTCTTTAGTCTATTCTTGCTATAGCCAGAAAAGTAATTACTAAAAATTGGAAAAGTAAAGTCACCCCCTCTGGTGTTAAATTTATTAGTATGGCAAAAATTGTTTGCAGTAGTGAATTGCATACTATAAAGGTGAGAACTCTAATATTACACATTCATATAAATATTGGCTTAAACTTAAAAACGTGCTTGAAAAATATTAATTATTATTGACAAGTATAACTCTGATGTATTGATCAGCTGTGAACCTATGTAAATAGTTTATTTTATAACTGACTTATTTGTTTAAAACCAAATAAAACAAATAAAAAATAAGTTTGGCTTAGTCAAGGGAAGGTTCAACCTAATGAATCTGGTAAATTTCTTTAAGATGGTCATGCAGGCTATTGACAGTTATTATGCTGTTCATGTTGTGTATCTTGCACTGGGGTCACGGTATTTGTTCAGCTCTGTTCCTCATGCGTACATTATAAGTAAGCTAAGTGCTTTAAGAAAAAGACCCCTATGCTGCTAAGGTGGATAGCAAACTGGTTAAAAGACTGAAGCCACACAGTGAGAAAGGCTGGTGCCTCATCAGAAATTATGAAGAAAAACAGGGGAGTACCCCAGAGCACAGGACTGGGACTCTTCTGTTTGGCATTTACTTTTCTGATCTCCAGACCAAGAACCAAGATATCTGGCCACCTTAGTTTGTAGATGACTGCAAACTGGAAATTGACAAATCCCCCCCTTGATACCCATACCCTCAAACAAAAAACTCATAAATACCTGGTGTACTGTACACGGGCTCAGATTAAATGTAAGAAAGTGCAATATCAGCATATCTGTTAGACAACTGTTTCTCTCAATATAAAGTAGTGATAATACCCCACTAAAAAAGAAAGTGTTGTTATGGACCTTGAAACATGGGTAAATAGTTCCTTCTCTTTTTGATCATGTGTCAACATTAGTCAGAAAATCCTTACTTAGTGCAATTAATTGCCAAGGGAATATCATCCAGACCTAAAAAGGTCATCATTCCCTTATATTCAGCATCGATAAGGCTAATTATTGAAAAGAATACTCCCTTTGGGATAGTACACTTCACCAGACAAAAGAACTAGAAAGACCCATGAGGTTCTTAACAAAGAGCATTACTGACTCAAAGACCCAAGACAGGTTGGAAGCACTATTCCTGTATTCAGTGTCTTATAGACACTGCAGAGGTAATCTATGCCTAGCCTTCTACGCCATAAGAAACCCAGTTGTCCTGGATCTCCTGTATATATGCAAGACAAATAAATCCACTAATAACATAACCCAGGAAATAAGCATTTATCAGCGGGTAAACAAATCAGGTAGGAGAGAGAGAGATACACAAAGCAGTACCTTTCCTACCACTAAAACAGACTGCCTGTACAGGTGAAGCAGTGTAATCCAGTATCATACTTCAAATGCAACCTGTGTAATTGGACAGGTACCCACAAATTTACCCCAGGTTTGAGTGGCTCAGCCCTCCTAGACAAAGGAGGTGCAGACTAAAGGTGGGTACTGTCAAGGTCATGAGACTAAATTGTTTTGTAATTCCTATGAGTCCTATGAATTTATTTACTTCAGTTTGATAACTGGGTAAGTGAACGGGACAACAAACCCTTTTCACCCACAACCCAATCACCATAATGTAAGACAGAATCAGAAAATTATGCAGAAATGAAAGAATACACATTGTTGTACATATTACTATAAAAAAGGCATAATGTAGAGCTGTGAGAAGGGGTGGAACCTAAGTACTGCATGGATAGAGTGCAAAAAACATTTGACAGTATTCCACTTTCATGTATTACAGAATACTTACAGGAATAGAAGATATAATGTAGGTATATTGATAAGTTCTATAGCAGCTATTATGAAAAACACTTTTACAGCTAAGCCATCATGAAGGGTGAATAAATATCCCAAGGATGAAAATCCAACAAGGGTTACTCAAGGGTGATTTTTTGTCACAACTGTTTTGCCTTGACATTAACCCATTAAACTCTTTACTTAACAGACTAGGACATGGTTATAGCCTAATTTCCAGAAACGTACCTTGTTTAAAGACACCTCATTTACATGAACTTGGACAAAAGGGAATGTATAAATATCTGGGAATAGATGAAAGATCAACAACTCAGTATGAACAACTGAGAATAAAGCTTAGTAAGATATATTTTTAGAAGGCTAAAACTAATATTGAAAACTGAATAACAGTTCCTCCTATTCTTACTTAGAGCTTTGGAATAACTAACTGGCCCCAAAATGATGGATCAGTTGGAAAGGAAAACAAAACAACTGATTCATGCCTATCAAATGATACAGGAAAACCAGTTTATGGAACAATTATATATCCCTCATTTTATAGGATGCATATGCCTTCTTGAAACTCATGTATTGGTTTGCAGGCATGGGACTGCATACATATTTATTGACATAATCAAATCCAAATATAGTACACTTGCTCAGATTAGCAGAAGTATTTTAGAGTGGAGCTGGCATGGAAATCAAACCAGAAGTGGACAAAAACCCTAGCAAAAGAAAGAGTAAAAGAACAAAAAAGATTATAAAAATCACAACTAGAAGAAAACAAAAGAGAACTAGAATTCCCACATTTATACAGAGAAGTACAGAAAACTGTTGGAACAACCCCACGTTGATCAAGATTTGAGTCAGGAATGTCTAATGGAGGTGAATTTAAACAAAAAGATAGAATGTCATTAATGGTAACTCAACTAGAATGTCATTAATGTTTACTCAACAATAGTGGACTACATGCATGCTGGTTTACAAAGTCTGTAGAAAAAGTGGAGGACTAAAGACAAATGTACATTCTGTACAGAACTAAGAAATAGTTGTGAGTTCCACCAGGCTAAGGGTCTGTACACTTAAAGAGATAATAATATGACAAGTTTGTTACATTTGATATTGTTTTAACACTACAACACAGAGGCACTTAAGAAGCATTAGAAACATGAATCACAAAGAATCGTTTAAAATGAAGAAGTACTGATCTTATGGAATCATTGAATACAAATTCACAAAAGTAGACGTAAAAAAACCCAGGTATTAAAGTTAAAGAAAAAAGGACAAAAGTAACAAAAATCTATGAAATAGCTACCTCTAGTGATTGTAGTAATCTATATGCTGACAGACAAAGTTATAAAATGCCAGGATATGTAAGCAGAAACTACAGCAATGTGGAATAAAGACACAAAGATAGTTCTAGAAACAGCAGGAACAGCAGGGCTAAAAAAGTAATTTTCAAGCATACTTCAGTATGTTGCTGATACTGGTAACTCGATGCAAACTACAGAAAGAAGCAATTCTTGGTGCATTGTAGGTACTGAGAAGAGCACTCTTGGCAAACATCAATGATTACAGCAATAATAATTTCATGCAGTTTAATCGCACCATGACTTACGAAAGAAGTCAGTTCCTGTCATGGTATTAGAAACTCTAAATATCTGGATAAATCAAAAAAATCAGAGTGAAAATTAGTATCAGTTCCTCTTACCTTTACAAGAGGAGTTCCCAAAAGTTTACTATTAGGCCATCTTATTTTCATTGTTTTTAATAAACTTTCTTTAAACTAAGTTGTACAACATAGAAGCTACCCCATTTAAGGGCAGTAATGATCCAAATTACATTAGCTTTACCCTAGATAAAGATGCAGCCTCCAATAAGAACTTGCTTAATGGCAAAAAAAGAAAATGAACTTGACATACAAATAAGTTATGTCATTATGCAGCTGAGCCTATGCAAGCCAAGTCCCACATTATTGATACATTCTTATAGTTTCATAGGTTAATGGCTAATTACTAGGCCTCCACTGAAAATAGGATTCATGCCCAGTCAGACTTTCCCAGTAAACACATGCCAAAATGTGTTCTGGAAGACCACTGAAAGGTTTAGCCCAATTTTCCAATTACCACAGGCACTGTCTGTTTAAGTGACTTGCTCTGAGTCCTAAAATAGACAGCAATAAAAAGTGTCACTTCATTTAAATACTGAGGCGTCTGGTTTTAACTCCAATGACCTTTTTCAGAGATGCTGACATTCTACTAATAAGGCTAAACTAGCAGTATGATACTGTCTATAGCAACAAAAGATTCTTTTCACAAGCTTCCAGAACAGCCAAAAAAAGAGCCTTGTGCTAATGACTCAGTTAAAGATATGTTCTGCTAGTACCAACTCTTTAAATGTCAATACCTATAAACGTCAAATTATACAAAGCCAAATTATTCGGTCTCCTTTCTTCTGCCTTTATGTTCACATTTAGAGTGACTGTCACAATGTTTCTAGACTCAGCCAAGTACCTATAAACCACAGAGCTAAGCACTTCTTGTCTTCCTAATCAATAAACTACTTATCTTTACAACCCTTCTTCAGTATGACCTTACACAATGGCTCCTTTATCTACACCCAACTGGCCTATTTATTTCTCCTATGGAGGGCTAAGCCCATACATTCCCTGTGCAAGGCATGGCCATTTGTTTCTTGACTGAGGCAAGATCCTAATTAGCCTAGTCCCTTGAAGACCAGGTAGTACAGAATGATACAGTCTGAAGGTTATGTGGTCATCTCTAATTCCCTCTAGTTCGTGGCTTATAACTCCCCATAACTGCTGCCTAAAAGGGGGCACATTCATTGCACCACAAACACATGGATCTCCTGGCTATGCAGTGCATGGATGTGCAGCGTGGGCTTAATAGACTTCATGCTGAGGGTGATATACCCACACAACTGTAGCTGTCACAAATGCAGTGAGCTGAACTGACTCCCAGCATCAGGATGGGTGAGCAGGTGACAACCACTCACTTCCATCATCCGCTTTCTGTCCCTACAGCACCTGTATCTCTAGTCAAGCACAGTTCTTCTGAGTGATAATCGGGGTTTTATCCCTGTATGCCATGGAGCAGATGCAATAAACACTCTGCTTAAATGCTACTCCATCATGGCTAACACTCTAATATTGCACTTCTAACAATCTCTCATGTCATTCTCACTGTTACAAAAAAGCTACAACATTAATTAGCACAAATTACGCTCAATATCCTAATTACTCTAAATATGACCGGAAAGCTGCATTGAACTTCCTTCTTGTTTTAGAAACTGAATCTAGACCCATCTCATTCACTACACAGCTTAGACAACATCATCTCATACCTCCCACCTGTCTCTGTTACTCCATACTACTATACTTCACTTGAACCGATTTCCTTCTCCGCGCCTTACTAATGGTCACTTTATAAACTTATTCTATGCATTTTACTCAGTAACCATGAAAATGATGTAAAAAAATGAATCAAAAATAAAATAAGCCACCTTAATACTCAACAAAGTTTACATGAAATATAAAAAAAATCAAAAATAAAGATTTGCTACAAAGGGATTATTGTAAAATCTGTGAATGAGTGCAAACAATTAATTCTATAAATAGGGAAAATGACAGCCAACTAGTCTTAATATCCAGCTTTCTTAAGTTTGTATCTGTGCAGAAACTGTCCCTGTCCCAGTCAGTTTTATAGGTTGTTACTGCATCTAATATTGCTTAGTATCTTTGTTGCACATACTTCTATTTTATGTAATTTCCAGATTTTGTTGTTTCTTTTTGAATTATTTCAGAAAACAGTTTGGTCCTGAACAGGAACATTCACTCATTTGCCAGATGTTTGAATAAATGAAATAACAGTCATTATATGGCTTGTCTCTGCTGTAGTAATACATAGTGTGAAACTAAAAAAGTAAGTACTGCTGTCAGTCAATGGCCTCAGAGCCCTCTCCTCAAGTTCTTAACATACAACCAGACCCAAATAACTAGGAACCACCATAAGGCTTGCCCATAGAATGTTCTACATGACAGATGTTATTTTCCTCTGCTCAGAGATTTCCTCAGATGGTAACTGCAGCTAGGAAATTAAAATTAAAATCTGGGTAAAATTTAAAATGCAAATCTCTCACATTGCCAACAAAATTCCATGCAATCAAAGCTATGGCTTTACCAATAATAGCATATGGCTGTTAAAGACTGATTAGAAATAAGGTTATGTGCAGGAAAATCAAAGCTTTTGAACTGGTTTTGGAGATAACTTTTGAGAATTCCATGAACAGGAAGAAGAACAAATCAGCAAATAATAAAATAAATCAGGACCGTTCACAGGAAGGCCTAATAGTAAAACTGAAAAAACAAATACTTTGGCCATACAATGCAAAATCAGGATTTGCTAGTGATGACTTTGATGATGGAAAAGGCTGAAAGTAGAAAAGAAGGGGGTTGCTGAGGTTAAGACTGACAGATAATATTATAGCAGAAATGAATATGAATTTTCAAGTACCTGAACCAAACAGGCCTGGCATGCTAAAGTCTTTGAGGTCACAAAGACTCCTGAGAAGGGTCCTAGGACCAGTGTACCTACCAGTTAACAAACATAAAAATAAAAACAATAACAGTCAGATTCAGCTGAATGACTAAACAATAGCAATGGTACAAATAACTAAATTAGATTTTTATTGGCCAGGTAAAGAATTATAAAAGAAAATCTATAAAGAACTTCATCTGAGGTTTCCTACTTTGTTAACTGTGTGAATAAACTGAGAACTGGATGTTGTGCATTCTCCAGTTTTTGAATTCTAAACATGCAGCACTGAAAGGGATATAAGGCTAAACAGCCAAACAACATTCATTGGGATTATATCAGAAAAAGAAAGAAACGGTCAGTATTGCACACTGTGAAATGTAACAAAGAATACTAAAAAGAAATTTATGCAGCAAGGCAAACCTCCTGCACTCCCTACATGGGCATAGACTTCTTTACCCTACATGTTCTACAATCTAGATATTTAAAAAGCTCTATGTCAATGAAACATGAGAATGAATGAAACTAGGTTGGTGACTCAAAAAAAAAAAAGAACAGCAGGGAACTCATTTAAAGTTCCAGTGTCTTACTATAAAGAAATGTTGACATAATTCCAAAAAAACAGATCGGTTTTGTTATGAAAAGAGCTTATGTTAATTATTTATTATGAAGACGAGAAAGCTGAAGCCTAGTGTACTAATGAAGAAAAAAATGTTCATTGAATAAAAGACTAACATGAAGTCATTTTATCCTTTCTACTTGATACAACAATTCATAGAAACACACACACACACACACACACACACACACACACACACACACACAAATATATAACCACACAAAATCACACACACACACACACGCATATATACCCCCACATCTTGTATCTTTTGTTGATATAAAATACGGTTATTCAGACAAATACTTCTGATTTACAATGCAAACTAGAGTCTCCTTTATAAAGAAGTTTGAATGTCTGCCTGGATTACATGAGCAAGTTCAGTAATTTATTTTCTTCTTAAAACTGATTGGGAAAGAAAGGAAAAAGCTATTTGGAAAAAGGAGATTTCACATTATAGTTCTTCTCTACAACACTTGCAGCTGTCTTACCTTACTATAAAATTAAATACCCCATTCGTCCTTTTCAGGCCTGCTACAGCAAAAACAAACCATTTCCAGGGTCAGTGCATCGCAATGAAATCTAAGTACAAAAAGTACAACAAAGTTTTCGTTTTTAACAGCCATATAATACTCGCATCTCGAAACCTAGGCATAAACACATAATGATGTTATCAAAGTGAGTCAGCCTCTCGGTATTCATCAGGTACCAATGATAAGGCCTTTTACATTCTCTGGTAAATTTTGAGACCTTGAGGCAATATATGTGGGCTGCTGACATGGTGCTATGACTGCTAATGCTTTTTATAATGAATAAAACACAGAGGCTACAACCATTCACTGCCTAATGAAACACTGATGTAAAAACAGTGACAGTCTCTAGAGAACCCAGCTGTCATGCACTTTCTGCACAAAGAAAAGATTGCATTGTTCATTACAGACAGTGCCAATGATCGCAGTTCTATTATATCTGAAATCTCATTGTCACTCTGACTAAAAGCAGTCTTATTTGTTATTTATTATTTCTGTGAGAGAACGTGAGGCTTTGTCCTCCATCAGTATGAAGGCTCTGGAGTAGTACATTATCCCTTAGCACGAAATTTAAAGAAGGGGTGATTGTGTGATCTCTTCCAAATTAAGCATGTAGGTAGAAGCAGACTATGCCCTCTTCCCCCACACTGCATAACATACACCAGTGATTGAAATGGACCCTCTGCAGTGACCTGTGGTTAACACAGCAAATAAAGATACTGCCTTTCCTTCAAGTTATATATTATAATTATGCTCAAAGTCTAAAAAACTCAGAATGTTTTTCTTCATTTTATTGTATGCTTGCCTGCTTATTTTAGACACAGAGAATGTTTCCTGTGTCTATGCTAGAATATGTATTAATTGATTTCCAGTTTGTGAAAAATCAACCCTAGACCACTCCTGGAGGAACTGGAGCCCTGGTAGCTATGGTTTATTGTTTGCTAACTAGTGCTATCAGGCAGCAGGTTTATTCTTACAGCCAGGATTCACAATGAATAAAGGGTACTTTGTCCTTTCCTGTAAACCCTGCTGACTGCTGTCTTTTCCTCAGCATCTTAGCTCACGTGTGTGTGTGTGTGTGTGTGTGTGTGTGTGTGTGTGTGTGTGTGTGTGTGTGTGTGTGTGTGTGTGTCACTCTCTCTCTCTCTCTGCTAGTCATAACACAGCTTTGACAGACACAGAGATGTCATTAAAAGAACAGTTGCTACATGTTGAAGTTTAACATTTACAGTACCATCATCTACTTCAAATAGCATTTTAAATCAACATTCAGCTTTGTAGAGCAGCTCATCTTCTCAACAGCTGACACTGTTACATATATGCTATTTAAGATGAGAAGTAGCAGCAGAAAGGGAATACAGGTTCATAGGTTATTGCTAGGCTAATGACCACTAAGGCCCTTACAAGCCTAACTGCTCAGCCAAACCATTTTGGGTCCCCAGTATCATATGGGGGTCATGTTAGTAGGCAGGTAGCTAAGGATTTGTGGGAGGGGGGTTAATTAGGGTAATACTTTTCTTACTGACAGCCTCTGTCCACAAGGGACATAAGGACCGGACTAGGGGTCAATTTACAATTTCCCATCCAACTGTCATGTCTTCATTACAATAGGGTCAGGGATGAACTTTGTTTTGCATGACTGGAGAACATATTCCATAATATGGGGTGTGACGCCCATACACTGGCCCAGCAATCAAAGAGCCTCAATCCTCACCACTAACACCAGTGAGGGGTGTCCATATAGGGAAAGGATAATAAATACACACACAGTAAAGTACAATTTCCCTTAAGGGCACACAGAGATCACAGTCAGTCTGGGGTTGGTTTCTCCCTTTCTCTCCAGGTCCCCAATAAGACTCCCCACTGGAACAGCTATAGGGTCCAGATCTCAGCCTAGTGGGCAAGCTAAAACCTCCGGCACCCTCTCTGTCCAACCAGTGCTTCGTGTCCCTGCCCAAGTAGCTGAAACACACACACTTTGAGACAAGAATTTATACAACCACATAGACATGCCTGGGGAAGGCTGCACAGGTTCTCCAGCTGTGCCCCTTTTACCCAGACTATATGGTAGAAATCACTGCCACCACCCAGCTAATTTTTAGTTACTCAAAGGCCCTTAAAAGGGTGTCCAATTATTACTGTGCAATAGTATTATCCAAAGGGTAAGTGCAACCTAACAGTCAAGACTTATTTGGAGTGACTTGGTACAGTATCGCTATATACATGCAATGTACTCTTAGAGCTTAAATTATCTCTACACAAAACAGCCACAGTTGAAAGATTTAAAAATATTTAATAATAAATAATAAAAACACAAAATAATACTTACTACACAGTGCTAGTCAAGAGTTCAGAAATCACAGAGGAATAGTTAAAATAATACCATAGAAGAGTTCTGACATCAGAGAAAAACAAACTAGTCTAATCTTCTTATTTCCTAGCTATAGCTAAGAGAAAACACAGTTCTAAATAACTTACATATACAGCAATGCAGTGCTGGTGATGGTGGATGTTCTCAAGACAAAATACTCAGAGCTCTCTGATTCTCTCTCTTTAAATTGATAACACAGACCTGCTTCACATGACATCATTCTTCACACTTCTCTGGTGTTCCCAGGCTAACAGAAACTACATTTACATTCTTTACACCTGGTCAGAAACCAGAGCAATAAAGAACATTTATATGTGCAAATTCTAGCCTTTAACTCTAGTCTTAAAACAATAGGCAGGATGCCTCCCTCTAGACATATTGGCTCCGAATGTTGACATCAAAGACAGTCATAAAATGCTTGACTTAGCTTTCTTACAGCAGAGTGCACTGTTGTTACATTTTTGCAATTCAATATCCAATGAAGTCTTTTCACATTTAAGAGAACAAGCCTGTGGCTTACATTAATATTTACAAATGATGGAATTATCTACAGACTTCTATCTGACTAGGCTGGCAGCCTTCACCTATCTTCACATGGGGATCCTTTGTGACACAAATCTGTCTCTCCAGTACATTCTGTTTATGTCACAAGTGAAATTCAGATTCCTTGATCTAGTGTTTCTGGTGTACTTTGTTTTACACATGTGCAACAGATCCATCAGGGGTGGGTCTGCGGAAGCCCTGTAAGCTAGGCAAAGATCCCTCATCAGACAGTAGGATACTGAATAAACAGACAGTTATATCCCACATCTTAACATAGCCCCATGACATTACTGCTTTATTTTTAACATGTATCACTGTATTTCCACCTTAGTAATTACAGTTTTTGGTTTTCATCCTACTTAGGATAAACAGATGAAATCACCACCTATGATTAAACTACCTTTGGCTTTATTTGCTATCATATCGTAATGTTTTTTTGGCTAAATTTACTCCCATCCTTGGGAACAAGTATGAATTAACTAGTGTCCATAGTCTGTCATTCTATTGTATAACTACAAGAGATAATGGTCCATCTCAATCTTCATATTTATGGATGATCTGGAGAAATAATATATTATTTTTCCAGGGAATCATAACTCCTCTTATTTTGGTTTTGAAGGCAGAATGGGCCAAGGATGTATATTGACTTGGATTCCAGTTGTCTTTATCCAAGCAATTAATATAAGTTTCTTGAAGAAAAACAGTTTGAGTTTTGCTTGTTTCTAGATATTTTATCAGGTTAATTATTTTTTTATTCCATTAATGTTTAGTGACAGCAATGTTGAATCCATAATGAAGAAATAGTACTATCTATTACAAATAGATGGCAAAATAATGTACCTCTTATATTTGTTTTACTGACATAGTGAAGTATTTCAGGCATACAGAGATATTTACAATAAAACTGAAATATTTCAAAAAATTGATATCATTATGTATACTGAAGTAACTAAATTCCTAGTTTAGAAGTAGTCTATCCCATTGAGATCAAACTATGCCTAGTATGAAATATCAGTTATTATAAAAGGGTCTTAGAGCTTTGCAGTTGTTAATCATCATTATGAAGCTTCTTTCTTTTTGTTATATTTTCCCTGTTATGCTAAAGATAGCTATACTTTTACTGAAAAGTGGTTTATTAAAGTAAAAAGGTCAAAAAATAAAGAATAAAGAAATGTATGATATTTCTTTGTGGTTCGCTAGTTATTTGTTTCTTAACTATCATAACAGAGAATTAAATGTAAAAGGAGAATAAACAGTTCAAACCTAATTTCAGTTGATCTCAAGTTATATTTAAATAAATATAGCTACAGTATTGCATGTATATGTTAACTATTATAAGATTACTAAGAAGGCAAACAGTTAAAGGTATTTAGGTTCCATTTAAGAATGTATAACACATTTTCCTTAATTCTTAACTAATAAAAACTGTGACTTTTTATTTAAAAATTAATAAAACCAGTTAGTAACAATATTATTTCTTAAAGGTATAAGGGATTTTGGTTATTTAACAGTTAATTATATGTGTTTTATTCTCTGTCTTATGAAACTGAAGTATGATATTTTCAAAAAATCAAACACTGTATTAAATATATATGACGTGTTCCTAGTATTTATCATGTAATCAAAGAACCCATTGGGTAATATCTCTTTCACTTTTAAAATCTAATCACAATAAGTCTTCCTTAACTTTTCTTCTCTTTAACTATATCACATAATCGTGATGAGAACTGCCTAAATTATATTATATATTTGCATTTCTATAGCATCAGTCATCCTCATAACAAATCTTTCTTTATATCTCCATTGTATTGCTGTATTTCATTGTGTGATGGTGTCTAAACAAATCTCTTCATACAGGTTCTCTTCAGTGATGCAAAGTAGTAGCAAACACAAATTGTCAGCTATATTGGTATAGTAATATATCTCATTAGACTATTTCCCAATATTTCTTTAAATTATGATCTCTCTTTCAAACTATGTTAAATTAATATTTTAAAAATATCTAGATTAGTATAAACAGTATTATTATTATTCTGCATCACTAATGAGTCTGTAAGTGTGTAAAAAGGTTGACAGGTCTCTTTTTACTGTGTGATGACAGAATAAAGAAAAGTGGTGGGGTGCAGGAAAAGATGGTGGACCATTACTACAGTAGAACAAGAAGACTTCCCTTTTCCTCCTCTTCTTCTTCTCCTGTGGCATAACTTAAACTACATACTAAAAATTGGATCTACTTTATTAACTCGAACGTTCAAAAGTTCAAATGCATAAAGAACATATGCATCGAACTCTTAAACATTCGAAAGTTAATAAAGAAAAGAAATACACAGAAAAAAAAAAGGTGTAGGCGGGGGGCAAGCCCCCCTGCACCCCCCACACCCCCTACTACTTAAATATACCAACTCCAATATCGCACTACATTGAAGTAAATGGAAATCTCCACATACGGAGATTTCCGTTTACAGTTTTCGATGGCTTGCACTTTCGATGCATATGGTTCGATCCATATGTATTTGCGGTTTTACGCTTTCGCGTAAATAAAGTAGATCCCTAAAAATCACCACCCATTGAAAATGTTACATTTATATGAGTAGTTATGCTACTTATAAATTAAAAAAAAAGCTTCTTGGTAGACAAAAAAGGAATGCACAGTCTATCTCAACATGAAAAGGTACAGAATCACATTATGGTGTAACTTCTAGTGACACCTTTACGAAAGTAACTTATACAATACTGAGTGTATGTAACTATGTGTAACATGTTTAAATGTTTTATTTATTAATATTAGAGTTGTTTTAACAACATTGGACTTTCATGTTTTGTACTTGACTTGAAGAAACAGTTTACATAGAGATGCTTCACATCTGTGGGCACTGGCTTTTGTTGACAGGAGAATGCAAGACAGAGTTTTCTCTGTTGTTTTCATTCTGAACACAGGAATGGAAAAACACTTGTTGCAGTTTATTTCAAAGAAGTTATTGTATATCTGCACTTTGCAAATGAAAATCATTACTTCAATAAATTCAACCATGTCTCTTGCATCACACATCCGCACACAACAAGCTTGCCCATCCATATTCTGTATCAATCTTTTTTTGTAGAAAAGATAACTTTAGTTTTGATGTTATTTTGTTTAAGCAGTTCCACTAAAGGCCAGCATTTTTTCCGCACTTCAGTGGTTTTGGCCAAGGAGTCATTGTCAAATCTTGTTGTACTGAGCATATTTTAAGAGTGTTTTTGACCACCCTGTCTTTAATGCAAGTTCTTTATCAAGGAAAGAAAGAAACGTTATTATCATAGACTTCTGTGGTGTTACTGAGTTAGTAGGTGCTTGTTTGGATTCCCCTTCACAAGCTCGAAGTTTCAAAACTTCAAACTGCAAATGGTCAAGACCGTTTTGAATGGAGATCACCATACAGCACGGAATGGGAAATGTACCATTTTCCTCACTGCAGTGCAATCTTGGATTTGGTATATTTATTTAGCAGGGGGTGTGGGGGGTGCAGGGAGGGCTTGTCCCTTTGCAAAAATGTAATTCTTTTTATTACAATTTTGAAGTTTCAAAACTTTGATCTTATGGTCTCCACCATTTACAGTTCAATGTTTTGAAACTTTGAGCATGTAAAGTACATCCACTTGTCTACCTAATACCCAGAAGGCTCTTTTGACGCCAAAAGAAAAAACATTCTGAAGATTTCAGAATTTTGGTATCCAAGAGGATTAAAAATGTTATTACATCATCTCCTTCTGTCTTTTCTTGCAAGTCAACAATTCTAATGCTACACCTTATTTCCCCTATTGTCAAGTTCATCCGGTTTGCTTTGCAGCCAAGTATTTTGTTTTAGAAGAAAGTCTGTTTGCAGTTCTTCTTCTTCTTTAAGTCTTCCATCAGTTTGTAACTTTTGCTGTTGTCATTTCTTTTACAATACCTGCTTAAACACTGTTTTCTTTTAACTTATCCTGGCTTTCTTGAAAGCCATCCATTTTTAAGGAAAGTTCCTGAAGTGTGGGCATTGCTTGTTGTAAATATTTTTTAAGTGAAAAGTTTGAGTGACAGTGCTTTAAACTGCTCTTCTTCACAGGGTACTGGAAAGCCTCAAAATTGTTCTGAAAAGGAAACGTTAGGATAATGCCACCAGATTTTACAGAGTGATGACCAAAGTACTAGTAATATAATTGGTGAAGTAATTTAGTTTCTAAAATAATATTTTCCCAGAAAAAATAATAAAAACTGCATTGCTCTAAAAAAGTGCTACTTTCATTTGGCCATTTAGTCTGTGCCCCTATTGCGCTTATAGTTTTGGTTGTCAGTGCACTGTCATTTGAGGCAGTAAACCAAGGCAGAGCTACCAAACTTGTTGATGGTATGGACCAAGAAAAAATAAGGGCGAGAAAGTGCTTTTAGACAACAGCATCTGCTATCAGTGTTTATGACTTGAGAAATAATGGCTGGTGCCCAGTTACTGACTACCCAGGTATTTTCCCCACTGTATATGACTTGCCCTCTCCCAGCATAAAGGAAAATATTGACTGTGTCCTCTCCAAGCACTCTGTAACAGCACAGAATAACATAGCATAGCACAGACAATTAAGGCTATGCACTGCTAATAGCCTTCATCTTGCTCTCATGGGTATTGTCCTGCCATTCACTGCTTACATGTTGTGTGACATTGAGCAAATAACTTAACAAGACCATTGTTCTTGGCATACTTCTCAAGTGTCCAGAATTTTCCCAGGTTTGCATCTCATATTCTAGTCTGTTCTTCATAAACTTTAAAGTTTTCTGGCAAATCATCAAGGTGTCTACTCATAATGACAGACATTTGAGTTTCAGACTTCATATCCCTCAGAAAAATGCATGTTAATGTAAAACCTGTTATTCCAGCAACTTTATGACTTTATAACAGCAATACTTAAAATTTTCCCAGATTAAGGGCCTCTTTCCCCCCATTATTTTTGGCTTTGCCCATAATTATTGTGCTAAGAAACTGAGAAGTATGGTTCCTAGTTACCCCTCATAATATGTATTTATGATTGGTGAGCTTATAAACAAATTAATTAAAATAACATTTACAGGACGTTTTGCACAATGTTCTCTCAGCATAAAGCTTACAGGAAGACTCAAATGGGCTTAAGCAATTTTGAAATGTTTGAGCAGCAACCAGACTAATTAACAGCCTACAGTGAGGCTAGAAGTATGACACATCCACCATAATGTTTAAATGAATGCTAGAATTGCACCCCTTCCAACCATGTGCCTTACTGTGCAGTTAGAAATGGACACACTACTAGTAAGAAATTTACAATAAAGTCAGAAATTATACATTTGAGCAAATAATAAAATAGTAGATCTTGAAAGCTGCTAAAAATCATGTCCTTATACTGTCATGTTTTATGCCAGATAAGTCAGTGTTCTTACTTCTTTACTGCTCTACTACGTTTGTGCTTTTATCTTTAATTTTATATATGTATATGTATATATATATATATATATATATATATATATATATGTGTACACCCTTGTAGACATTTTCAGCATGTCTTACTGTAGGATTGCACCTTCAATCTCCATTCATTCAGTGGTGCCTATCTTTATAACAAAATGTTGTAAGTAACAATATGTATATAAAGATAATTATGTTTCTCCTATTGCAAAGCATGCAGGAAAGCTTTAATTCCATCTTCTCCCATTATGAAGATTACAGCATGATTTGAAATGAGCCTTCTCTCAGTCTGAAACGTACATTAAGGTTTGAACTTGGACCACTTCCAGTGTTTAGTTGTTCTGCCGTGTTAGAAATAGTTTTCTCCTACCATGAAATCTAAATGAAGAACAGTAATGTCCATCAGTCAGATGGTGCAGTGACCAGATGTCCACATGAAGGACTGCTGGCTTTGATTCTGATCTGTATGATTGAAGAAAAAAGTAGTTTGGGATTTTGGTAAGCAACAGGGAGTTTGCATCCTTTCAACTATGGTTTGCTGGTTCTCGCCATCACATTTAAGTTTTAAACACCAAGGTAGATTGGGTATAGCCAACAATAAAATGAAAGGTGAAGTTTATAATATTGCTTGTGTCCATCTACCAATCCAAAGAAAAGCTCGTTAGCAGGTATGTGACCAAAAAAGTCAACTATCCAAAATTCAAATGATTAGTACCACACATTTAAAATAATATTCCTTTAATTCAATAAACATTAAAAAATACAAATACAATCCATGGCACACTGCATGTGGGAATTACCAAGCTTTGAAATAAATCAATTTGCTTAAACAACTAAAAACACTTACACTTTGGGCTTATACCATAAACAAAGCATATGGCTTTTTCCTTCTACAACATTTAATAGGATGTTAGACATTAAGGCACCTTTGGAAGAGATAGTATCTTGTACATCACATCCTTTTCATTTTAGGAAATTATAACCTACACTTTTTCTACACAGACTCATCAAAGAATGTGACTGAATTTGCACATTTATGAAAAGTTTATTTCCTCTTTCTAAAGGCTTTCTGGTGGGTGGACATGGATGCAGTACAAAGAAAGTATCTTCTGGCTTTCATCCACCAAAAGCTTCTATTCTTGATCTTTACACTTTAGAATTGGCAGGGCTGTCTTAACAAAAGAGCATTTTTTCTGATAAAAAAAGGTTTTGGGACTCTACCCATCTGCTTATCAGATCATGCACATTAACTTTGGATTGTGGTTTACATAAGGATGTAACCTTTGAACAATGATAATTTTGAGCTTATGTTGTAAAGATGCAAAAATTTCAACATGTTCTCACTGAAGTACCTGTCGTATAAGTTGTATGTCAATAATTGGGACACTTTCAAATGACTCGAGATCTGTGCTTCAGGAGTACTTGGGAGTTAAATGGAAGATGGCCATATGATACTATCTTCCTTGTAAAAAAAAAAAAAACAGGTAAAATGTTCCTTTTCAGTCTCTGAACTTGCCATAGCTATCTGAAATGCAGCAAAGATATCCATTTGATAAGTTTATAGATAGCATTACCAAGGTGGCAGGCAGTAGGACAGACACCAAAACAGAATATCAAAAGGATTGTATAAATGCTTTCCACCTCCGTTCAATTATCACTTGTATCTCAGGAAAGATGTAATGGATGAGTCCCAGCTTCCTTTATCCCAGAACAAAGGAATTACCATAATGCATTTACAATGTGGTAAAAACACCACTGATATCCTTTTACACAGACCATTTTGTTATCTATTCCTACAAGATATTTATGGTGATACTAGTCGAGAAGGTAGCACACCTTACGACATATCTGTTAATCGAGGATAATTGTGTTGTTTGTTTAGATGAAGACAAGCACAAGGCAACTTAAAAATACTGATACAAAAACTAAGCTATCTTTATTAGTCTGAGGAGTGCATAAAGAAAAGGCAGAATGCATGGTCTTATTCTTCCACACATTGTCTACTTTTAAATTTCCTAACTCTCTATTGTAGGTGTTAAATAGATTATATTATAATGTCAGTACCCAGCATAAAATGGCTGGGGAACTTTTTCATCAGTTCACACTTCAGAAGGAATATGAGGTAAGGGTAACCTCTGTAACATCTTTCATCTGTCACAAACATTGTGAGCTTTATGTACAATACAGTGAAAAATATTTTTGGTGGGGTAAAAGTACAAGGGACTGCCTACATTCTTTCCTTGCAGATGATCTGCTCATGTACTTAAATGAAGCAAAGGGTGACCTCTTCAGACTTTTTTTTTAGTACTCCAAAGCCAGCTGATCATCAAGCCCACTCTCCTATACACTAGTGACTCACTCATTCCCACATAGGAAATGGCAGCCCATTTATTCCCATACCAATGGCAAGAGCCATAAGGCCCATTCATTGGGTGAGTCAGGAGAGAGCTAATTGACACTTTTGCTCCCTGCTGAGTCAAGCATGGAAGCAAACCATCATTTTGAATGGAGTGTACCCATGTCCTTCCCAAACCTAACCCCTCCTCAGACAGTGACCAGTGGCTGTGCCATTCCAATTCCTAGGAGGAAGAATGCCTACATATATGACTCTGTCTGACTTATGTGCAGCACACTATTGTAATGACCCATTTGGCTGTGTCCTGCTATCCCCTAGGTTTCCATCTAGGGTCGGCAATGCAGCAGTTCTATCTGCATCTACCAACCCAGAATGGGCAAGCTGGCATCAGCTAATCACCCCTCCTCCACCTTTCCCACCTGATCCCTTAATTGCCTAAGCTGCTAACCAAACTTGTTTCACTTGAGGTGTAAAGTCAGGGCTTTATTCCTCTGAGCCACAGGTCTAGGCCAGACTTCCCTCAGTATTTAGATTTTTCTGAGGCACATGGGCTGTTTTGTAATTTTAAGCTCTGTGTTGTCAAAGCTTTGTTGATTAATGTTAATTATGAGCAGGCTCTGCATAATAAGAGTTTCCTTTTCAATATTACAAAAACAATAATCAGCACCTGATTGTGGGTGCATATGCTGTACTTGACATAACCGTGCAAATCATTTGAACTGTTGCTGAGTTTCATAAGAAGTCATCTGGGGAGATAAAACATGAAGAGCATTCTTGCTGGCTCACTTATCATGGGGGTAAGGAGTGGTTTTCTGCTCAGATGATCAAGTGAACCATTTGTACAAGCTTTTCTGGCTTTGATAAAAATAAAAGTTTAACACTGACAGGTAGTAATGGACAGATTTATTTTATTTCCTCTACATGGAGAAGGATTTAATTTAGGGTACTCAGTGGAAAAGAAATAGCAAAATAACTGGATATATTACCAGCACCAGTTTCTTGAAAGAAATTATGGCAATCTTCTGAGTACATCTGCTGACTAGAAGTTGCTTGGGATGGAGAGCTATGTTACAGAAAGCTAGAAATGTTCTAGTGTCTCTTTTCTATGAGGAAAGTTTATGAACCACAACTTTAAGTGGCTTTGCTTCCTCACTGCCAAAATTACCCTTACACTTTTGGGGCTTATCACCTAACAGTAACAATGCATTACCTAATTCCTAGAGAGATGTTTTTAGCAGCACCTGGTTGACATGGGAAAAGTAATTATGGCTGGCCCAGATGCATATCTCTTGCTCCTCATAAGGCTTCAGTCTCTACTTCATAGATATTTTTTTGGGATGGAAATTAGTTTACACCAGAGAAAGATATTCACTGAGGTAGGGAGGCTTTAAAGCCTCACTACCTCCCTACCAAAGGTGGAGGTGTATCCATCTTCATTAAATCCAAATACACCTTGAGAATGGTAAAAAAGTACAACTCTCTTGAGCTACTTCAGGTCCAAATAACTATAGGTTAACTATAGGTAAAATACCCTACCACATCATCATTAGGTAGAGGTCCCCCACCATGAACCAGGAAAAGCACACCGCCTACACGGACTTGCTGAAGTCACTCAGTACTCAGCCAAACACTTTGGTCATGGGAGATTTCAAGTATCCTTCCATCTACTGGGTGACTTACATGAGCATAAAACATGATTATTCTGAGGTTCCTGGACTTTGTTAATTCAAATGTTACAGTTAGTCTGTAACCCCACAAGGGGCTCAAATGTCACTGCACTAGTCCCTGTGTGTTGCCTTCCCTGGTAAGGTCAGGCCACAAATTTGTCCCTTTTGAAGTAAAGATCAGACCTGACTCCCCCCCCCCCCCCCCCCCCAAAAAGCAAAAAAATTGAAAAATGTCTCCAAAGCAAACGGTCTACTAAGCGATGGTATAAAAAGTTTCAAAGCCCCTGCTAACACAGCCAGCAATAACTCCTATGCAGAGGAGTACACAAATGCCCTATATAGCCACATAAACAAATGTATTGAATTGATTGTACCTGACAGGACCAAAACTAGGTCTTCCCAAAAAAAATAAGCCACCCTGTTAGTATAAATAATTTATATAGCAAAAGAAAAAAACTGATATCTAAGAACAAGAGGGAATTTATTCAACAGAAGAAGAATACTCTCCAAAGCTTGAAAAAGTACATCAGACATCTTGTAAAGTCCTTTAAGGCTAGTTATGAGACTAAATTAGCATCCCTAGCTAAAGACAATCATAAGCCACTCTTTAGGTACATCCAAAACCTAAAAGGGAATGCCCAGCTGTGCTGAATTTATAGCAGATGGTACATCTCACACTGAACATGAGGAAATTGCCAACCTGCTTGCTGACAGCTTTGGCAATAATTTCACCTCCTTGTCCCCACCAGCCATACCCCAAAGCATTCCTGACACCAGTCTTCTAATGAGCACCTCCAAAGAACAGGTCATACAAGCACTCTCCAAGGCCAAAAACAAGGGTTCTATGGGACTAGACAATATACCAAGCTGCTTACTAAATGATCTAAAACAAGACCTAGAGGAACCACTTGGCACTCCCTTTAACCATAGTCTGAACACTGGCTTTGTTCCAGCAGAATGGAGAATAGCAACAGTAATCCCCTTGCACAAAAGGGGTCCAACAACTGACCCTGGGAACTATTGACCCATAAGCCTAACCAGCCTTATCTGCAAGGCTATGTAAAGAATCATCTTGGGACTTAACAGGGACATAGGAGACCTCCAAGTTCTTGACCTGACCTAGTTTGGTTTCATCAAGGGTAGCTCTTGCTTGTTAAACCTGGTGGACTTCTTTGAGAATGTCACCAAAGCCTTGGATGAGGGCAAAGCGGTACATACCGCCTATCTAGATTTAGCCAAGGCTTTTGACACAATTCCCCACTCAGGGATCATTGAGAAACTCTCCCAACTGGGGATCAACCCATACATCACTAGATGGGTAGTCAACTGGCTCACTTACAGAACACACACTGTCAAAGTTGGGGAGTCCAACTCTAGCAGTAGACCAGTTACCAGTGAGGTACCACAAGGATCTGTGCTGGGCCCTCTACTGTTCAAAATCTATTTCTCTGAAGTCCAGGTGAAAGTAGATGGCCTGTGGCTTACCAAGTTTGCAGATGACTGTAAACTGGGTGCAACCACAGAGTCCCCCAGTGATGTTAACACATTACAGAAGGTACTGACACAGACAAATGATTGATGCCAAAGTCATGGACTAAAACTAAATGCAAAAAAAGCCTCATTATCCCCATCAGCAAAGAAGTAACCTCTGCTGATTATGATATAGATAGTACCCATCTAAGTTCAAACCCAGTGGTGTGAGAATTGATGACACAGGTTGATAGCAATCTAAATTTTGATCACCATGTGTCCATAGTGGTAAGGAAAGCCTTCTACATTGAGCATCTCATAAATAAGGGCATAGGATTCAACACTAAAGATATTATAATTCTGCTGTACTCAACCCTTATCACACCACTAATTGAGTACAATGGCCCCTTCTGTATGTACCTCACCAGACACCTGCAGCAACTGGAGAGGCCACAAGAGGTTTCTAGCAAAGAGACACCAGGGCCTCCAAAATATGCCATACATGAAAAGACTGAAAGCCCTGTCACTGTACTCAGTATCATACAGGCTGCTGAGAGGTGACCTGTGCCTGGCCTACAGAGCAGTCCCTGATCCTGTCCTAATAGAAATGCTGCATATCTGCAAATCAAATGGGACAAGAGTCACTAATTCCAGGGATCTCAATCAAGGCTGTGACATTAACAAAACATGTTAGAGAGACAAATATATCTCCCAGAGATTTCCGCTCTTTGGGGTGGCACCTATGTCCCTCATGGACGGGGCAGTTGGTGCTGATCACAGAATCACTCTGCTAATAACAACCATCTAATCATGGTCAATTAGGGTACATGTTTTTTTTTTTACATGGCTAGGCTTGTAAAGGCCCTACGGCCATTAGCCTAGTAACCTCTTGTGAACCTATAATTATAAAACCTCAGAACATGAATACTCACACAACAAGTGATCAGTCACAGAAACTCAAAATCTGTCTGTTATGCCAGGTAGACAAACTGTCAACAAATGTGGAGGTGGGTTGTAACCAATGCACCTAATTCTGACCATATGAATACATCACTACCACCAATGTGACACACAGATAATATATCACTCAGTGTCTTTATCCATGGTATTAGCCTTTCACAGAAAGTATAATTTTCACACACACATACACACCACACTCACGGTTACACATACTCATACACCACATATCCATCAGAAGGCTAACAAAATTCTCCAGTTTCCCACAACTTTCTTGCCTGGCAATGTAGTACTGTCACCACTCTGAGTCTTAGGGCTACAGACCCATTTACCAATTGTTCTAAATCAAGCCAAATATGAAATACACCAGAATTACTTCTTTATCTGGTATTAAATATTAAGCAGATTTGTGCCATACAGTTTGCTAACCAGAAAGGTAGTTAATGGTTACATTATCAGATGAACAACCATACGTACATATTTTTGTAATAAATAAATGCCAGCCATGAGAGCTTAAAGATTAATAAATTAACATTAATTAAATAATTAAGAAAATAGTGCAAATACAGAGTGAAATATACAAAGGTTAGCAGAAAAAGGAAAATCAAATAAAAAGCAATAAAATAGACAGGATCCATACAGAAAAAAAACTAAGCTCCAGATATCTGTTCCCTGGATAGCTTGCTACAGAAATACTGATCCTGGACAAATTAATGACTAGTACTCGCAGATAGTTCCACACAAATAAGACACTATCAACATCTCTCTAGCATCTAGTATCATATACAATTATATAGCAATAACCCACGCCTGGGTGTGGGTAATGCTAAATTTACCCACGGTTGGCGTGGTTTGGTCCCGAGGCGCCGAGGACCAAACAAAGCCAACCGTGGGTAAATTTAGAATTACCCACACCCAGAAGTGGTTATTGCTATTATCATGACATTATTTAAGAAAAACCTGTTACTTTTCTTAAATAATGGCATAGTATAATGCCTGTTTACTGCCCTTCCGCAGATGTCTGGCATCCGCGGCAGTTCTGATGTACAGCGCGCCTGCGCAGTACATCAGAGCTGTGGGCAAAAGCAACGGGAAAGCAAGATCTCCGTTGCTTTTATGTCTCGCTATGTTAAATGAGTTTAACATAGCGAGACAGTTTTAAAATAAGCAACGGACATCTCCGTTGCTTATTTTAACTGTCTCGCTATGTTAAACTCATTTAACATAGCGAGATTAAAAAGCAACGGAGATCTTGCTTTCTCCGTTGCTTTAACATTTCGCTATGTTAAATGGGTTTAACATAGCGAGACAGCTTTAAAATAAGCAACGGAGATCTCCGTTGCTTATTTTAAAGCTGTCTCGCTATGTTAAACCCATTTAACATAGCGAGACAGTGTTTAAAAAAAATGAGTTATACTAATGGAAAAAAGTCCGGGCGACCGGACCTTTTTCCATTAGTATAACTCAATTTACAACGGGCACGCTGGCCAATCAGCGTGCACGTTTTGGGGGGATCATGGTATAATATAAATGTTTTCCCCCAGTCCATGGAATCCATGATATTGTCATCTTGATGCTGGAAAAAAAAACAAGTAGCTAGACCAGTTATTTTATTCTTCACTGCAACCTGCAAGATTTGTGAATACCCATCCACATCTACTTCCTAAATCCACCCTGGTGTCTTAATCATAAGTAAGATGTTACATTCATCAGCCATTAAAGCAATCATATCACAGAAGTGCAGTTCCTGGTCTTTCTTGTTTGTTTGCTACATTAACAAGCACAGGTAGGTCTGGAAATCCAAAATAATTTTAAGACATTCCTTTTTCTTTGATATTCAGAAAAACAAAAAACTGCACATTCCTCTAACTATAAGAACAATAAGAGAGAAGAAAAAGAAAAAAAGATTGCGATTTATTTTAACTGTTTCAGTTAGCCTGCCGTTACCGCTGACTTCAAAATAGCTTTTCTTTCAGCCTGGCATTAACCTCTGGCTGCACACTGCCGTTAACATGCAACCAAGTAAACCAGCTCAAAACAAATGTTTTTGGCAGGGTAACAGGGTCCACTATACCCCTATTTGGGGAGCAAGCCCTCCCTCCCACACATACACATAAACTTCACCAGTGTAGAACATCGAGGAAAGGAGAAATCTCTCAAAACAGTGATCAGTTATTTCAAGTAATCCCCTTCTTTGCACTTTCAGACTCAGGCAAGTAATTTTAGCTTAGCACATAGTGGGAAGATGGCAGTGAGTAAATGCTGTAGATGTAGAGCGTCAACCATGAGTTAATGGATGCACATTTTCTGGAAATGGCAAGGGCTGAGTACCTTGAAATATTTTTGATGGTGGATAAAATAAGTGCAACACTCTTCTGATTTTTTTTCTTTGTTACACTTGGGTAGAGAGAACTGGGCTAAGCATGAGATACAGCTTCTCTCCCTGACAGTGCTGACTACTAGAAAAGCAGTAATGGGACAGCGGAAATCTTCACTCCACACACAGTAATCAAGTGCACCAACTTCCTCAAGAAATGCAGAGGTTAGTGATCTTACTAGACAAAGCTGAGTTTAACAGGGCCTCTGTTAAGTAAGTTGCACTCCAGTTGCAGAAATGGAGAACTAAGATTTCTTGTGAGTGACACATTTAACTCCCTTAAAGAAGACAGATGTTGTGAACTGGATTAGATGGAGGAGCTCCTTACTGAATTTTATATGTGTATATGTTTTTATATGTTTGCATATGTGTGTGCATATCTCTCTCTCTCTGTATATATATATATATATATATATATATATATATGTGTGTGTGTATGTATGTATATATATATATATATATATATATATATATATATAGAGAGAGAGAGAGAGAGAGAAAGAAAGAGGGAGAGAAAGAGAGAGATGAGTACACATATAATCAAATGCACATGTGTTGTATCAAAAATGATCTATGGCAGCATTTTGAAAACCATACTGACCAAAAAGAAATTGAAAAGGAAAAGGAGATGAAGTAGAAAACCAAATAATTTTCTTTTTCAGTCATAAAATAAAACCCAAGTACCATATTTATACCAAATTTGTCTGAGTAGTGTTAGTGTAACAGAAAGTGTTTTCCTAAGGTAAGTTGTTGAGTTAAGGTTAGGGGCAGGGTTAGAGTTAGTATTCATTAGTAAAGTAGTCAGGGGGCAGGCAGAGGGCCCTGTACCACCTTACTAATGCATTCTAACACTAACTGAACCCTAATCCTGCCCCTATACTATCCTGTCACCTTACCTTAGGAAAATAATTTCAGGAACAGTAGCGCAACACAAGAATACTCAGAATTGCAAAACTTACTTAAACACATGCGTACACACTCCTACCATCTAATCCTAACCTATCACTAACTCTAATCCCTAACCCACAAACACACTTACACTCCTATTATCTATTCCCTCAACTAGCTCTCACTTTAGCCCTAACCAACAAACACTTGGACTTACTCACACTCATACCCACTACTGGAAAAAATTTTTGTATATCCAAAAGTTTCACCATTAGCAGTACAAACCCAGACTTATATGACAAAACCTATAACATAGTAAACAAAAACTAGTTTCAACAAGTAGTCGATGCCCAAAAGACATGTTTCCACACACACACACACACACACACACATATATATATATATATATATATATATATATATATATATATATATATATATATGAGTCCACTCCACTAAATTACATTGATACACCCCAATGTCATTCACCGATTGAGCGAACACATTTGGTTGACATATGCAAATGGTCAAAAGGTATGATAGATCAAAAATATTTCCTTACCCTGGAGATTTTGCAATCTTGGAATTATATATATATATATATATATATATATATATATATATATATATATATAAAATTAGCAATTAGCAGGGGATGTGTAGGGTGCAGCCCCCCACAATGGTGGAGTGCAGGGGGGCTTCTTGTCCCCTGCAAACAATGATGTTATTTATTTATTATTTTTTTTTTTTTTGCATGCTGTGAGGATTTTCCTTACACATGCACAGTTGACTTATGGCACTTCTACTGTCAACCTTTTGTGATCGACATTCCTACAATCAACATTGTTTTCTGTCAACATAAATCAAAAATCCCTTATACATATATGGGTGCTAGTGAACCATTCAAAACAACAGTAGGTTGAAAGCTACTTAGCAATTATAATACATTATTTAATCTTTAAAAAGTAAAAAAAATTGCATGTACAGAGGCTGTTTTGACATATCGGCTTCTGTGTTTTCAACCATATGCAGTCAATGTTCTTGCAGCTGACTTTGGCTAATTAGTGGTATACCTATATTTATATATATATATATATATATATATATATATATATATATATATATTTTTTTTTTTTTATTTATATCTGTCTGTGTGTTTATATATATATATATATATATATATATGTATACACACACACACACACACATATATATATAAGTGTGTGTGTGTGTTTATGTATATATGGTCTTCTCCAGTTTCAGCTGTTCAGCACCGTTACTGTGTGTGAAGCAGGGGTGATAATCATGAACTCTCATTTCTGACTTGTGCAGTTTTTCATGCTGGCCTAAATAACTTCTCTCTTGCAACTGTATGACAGAATGCCTTCTATCTATGCTTGATGGATGAGACATTCTCAGCCACTCATTCCCATTGCTTCCCAGCCACGTCCTCCAATGTCCACTAAGATTAACTGAAGCTCGCTTGCTGGGGCACAAACAGGGCTTTATACCTTTTTGTGTCATGAAGCCAGTCATTTATTTATTTATATATATTAATTAACATGACTAATGGGGTAGCATCAGCAAGAGGTTTTGCAATATATGCCTTGTTCCTACATTTTTTAAGGACGTTTAACAAATCACTATTTCTCTTTATGTTTCCTTTCTTGTTGTTAGCTAATTGTATTATCTAATGTATTTGCTACAGTTGTATTGGGTCAGGTGGTCACTGTTGGTTTGTGCTACATCTCTTTTCAGTGTAATACAATTAGTTCTATCAAAAAATTATTCTTCTCACAACATAATGCCCTTAGGTTTATTATAGGTTAGCAGTCACCCCATAAAACATTCTGGAAGAACATTAACATTAACATTTTAATATCTCACAGAATAAAGTCTCAAGGAAAGTTAGTTATGGGCCTTCTATCAACCTAAATCCTACAAGAAAGTTAGACTTATTTTCATCTTAAATTCTGCAAGAAATGTAAGTATTTCATTTTCCTAACATAAATTATATAAGGAGATGGTTGTACTGCATTATCTATGAAGAAATCAGGATTTTTTGTAAACTGAAAAATAACATAAAGCCTACAAGATTACTAGAAATGAGCCTTCTTGGTCTACTTTGACTCAGTCAGACTGTATTTGCTCATATATTGTCACCCCTTATTGTTGTAGCAAGTTTACATTTGAAACATAGTTACTAATTCTCCTCCAAGATCAACAGTAGTAGAGAAAAGTTGATTATTATTTCAAGATTGCAACTGGTTCATTGCTAAAAATGTATTTTGAGTTTCATCTTTGAGAAATCGTGCATTTCAGTGTAAGAATAGCAGGCCCATCTTCTAGGAAAAAATGTCTCCAAAATATGTGCAATACCCTGTGCCAGCATAAACTGTATTTGTTCATTTAAAAATTTGTTGACCTGGGTACAGCAGTGATCCACATGACCCTTTTCAGTAATGGTCAAGATTGCATTCCAAGAAAACACAATAGAGAATGAATCAAGTCAGTTTCAAGCAACAGAAAAACAAAAATAATTAAAATAGATTTTAGTCATGCAAACAAATTATACAAATAAGCCATAGTTGTAGTAAATAACACTGCAATGGAAATTAATATTAAAAATGTAACATCATGAATAATTAACAAATTACAGTATTTGCAAGTATAATAGTTGTGGCAGGAAGGGAGAGGTAAGACATGAAAAACGAACATTTTTGGAGAAAGGTATTAGAAAATGGGAGGAAGAGAAAGAAGTGAGAAAATGTGAGGATAGCTAATTTATTCTGAGAAAAGTGAGAATGCAATGATAACAAGAGATGTATTGTTGGAGAGATCTTGAATATAACACATTAAGAATTTGCATTAATTAGTGAGATAAGAATAAGAGAGGTGGTTCCAGAAATATTGAAGTAATATGGTATGTAGTATTAAAGAAAGGGAGTACCCGGCATCTTTGTTAATGATTTTTTAAGCAGAGCATGGAATTTAGATATATATGTATCCTTTTGAAGAATGTTTGGAGGAACTCCATTAACAGTGGAGTATACCTCTTTGAAGGTGGTTCAGAGGACTACTGTAGCTGTTGAACAAAGCGAGAAAAGCTATTTTTAGTGTTTTAGAGATTGGTTATTGGAATTTGAAGCTCTGGACCTGAAAAAGGGATGGATCTCAGCTTTCAAGTTGAGGTTCTAATGGTCAGGTAACATGAGAAAAGAAAAGAGTTTTAGTGTTAATAGTCACAAAACAAGTGATCCAAATAATAGTTTGGAACATCATTGAATATGGAGCCATTTTGCTTTTGAAAGAGTATGACATTCATTTTCTGACCTGAAGGATAGCATTTTAAATCTACATACTTGATTGTTAATGGTTTGAAAAGTTTAAAGATTCTTTTGGGAGGCAACTGCAATTATTGGCAGGAAACAGGAATGCTTATCACAATAGGACTTCCGCCTCAAGGCAGAGAAATTGAATGATTTTATTTACCCTAAAAAAGGAGTTTCCTGATTTTGGTTCTAAATGTATAAATGTGGAAATGTAGAAATAGAAATGTAGGTGTTGATTTAATCAAAGGCCAAGATACAAGTGGCGGCTAGATGTTTTCAGGGGTGCTGGGTTGTTTTGTTCTTATAAATAATTTGCCAGGGTCGAGGGCTTGTGGAAAGTGTTTGATGTGCTCAATAAAGTATAACTTTTATTGGTTTGATTATTTGTTTATTTTTTTTTTTGGCTGATAATAAAATGTATTTATCAGGACAGTTAGAGAGACAAGAATGAAGTCTGCTTCTAAATGTTGCTTGATTATAAAAGAGGAATTTCTGTATCTATAGATTGCCATGTCATCTACATACAGTAATCTAGAAAGTTTGGCAGAGACACTGTGCAGTTGTTGATGAATAATGATAGATGAAGAGGAGATAGGCTAGAACCCTAAGGTACCTTTTTGAAAGATCAGATCAAATGGGAGACTGTGAACTTATTTTTATACAAAAAGCTCTATCAGAAATGTCATTGATGAAACACTTTAAAGAATTTAGACTGTCTGCTACTGTGAATGAATTAAAAAAATCTGTGTGATCAAACAAGTTGAAAGCCTCTTTAGCATAGGTGAATGTTGAACCTATGTTTACCTTTATTTTTATTAAGCAAAATGTTGTCAGTTAAGGTATAAATGATAGTCATGGAACTTCTACCATATAGATATCCATTCTAATATCGGAGGAGCAAGGTTTACTGCTAATTATATGAGACTAGTTGTCCATATACTAACTTCTCCATAACCTAACCGAGAGTTGGTAGAATTGAAATTGGCCTAAGATCACTAGTTATAGGCTGGTTTTGAAACTTTTGGAAGAGGGTAAACTATAGCCTATTTTCATGTGCTTGGCATTGTGTTGGTGACAAAGGCAATGATTATAAATGTCTTATGGAAGAGATGCACACTAGACATTTTAACAAACCAAGGGCAGAAGCCATTTGATCCTGTAGGTTTATCAACTGGTATTTGGCCCAATAAGATTTTAATTTATTCAGATTTTATACTACAGAGATAAAATTGGGGTGTAGTCTGGTGGGTCTTTGGTTTTCTGGGAGGGTTGTAGTTATGGACGTAGTCTGAGAAAGGTAACAGAATTCTTAGAGGAAGTCAATGTAGTCTGCTGTCTTATGGTTGCTGGTGAAGTTATTCTTATTATCTGATTCCAGAAAAATTAGAACTGGGTCTCTTTTCAGCATAAAGTTAACAGGAATGCCAGAACTGGGGCTAGCTCGTAATAAAGATTTACACCAATTATAGCCCCCTGGCACAGAGGAAGAATATCCATGTGTGCTGGAAACAACCATAGAATGTGCATTATGCTTAGTTCTAAGTCCCAAAGTAATGGGGCTATGCTTACAGCTGTAACAGTGTCATAAACAACTTATAACAGACAATCCTTGGGCATGGACCTTTAGGAACTTTGATCTAACAGTAAGAAAAGCATGATAAAAACAATTAACAAGAAAATAAATAAAATAGCCTATAATAGTTCCCTACTGTCCCAACATGGACTCTATAAGTTACCCACGTAGGACCCACTCTACCGACCATGATTTAATTTCACCAAGCTGTATCTTGGCTCTGTGACACTAAAACATCAACAGAAAAATTATAGCTACAGTTAAAGAACAATAAGCCTTTTAGCTAGAATGACAGCTCCACATTATAGTAAATCTGTGTTTTAGCATGTGATCTCTGCATCATCATTGGTGTCTCTTCTAAAAGATACTTAATGTCACACTAAAGCTTTCTGACAGAAATAAGGCCTAACGTAACTTTTCTGTTCTCATTGATTAAAATCTACATGAATAATTAATGCTTTTTCATAAGAATAGGTATTAAGATGCCATATATTTTCAATGAATATGGTAGTGAGCAAACGGTATTTATTCTTAACTGTATATGGCCTGCAGGTTATCAAAGATGTATTGCATGTATAGTATTTAACAGCTACAGTATGGCTATTAGTTAAAATGAGGATAGCAAATTAATTCTGTCTTCTGCCACCCTCCTCCAGCACAAATTCCCAAAGCTTCAGCAGGGTCTCACCTAGTGTGAATTATCCCGGGAATTTAAAGCCATAGCTCTGTCATGATATGAATTATTTCAGGTGGTAGCAATCCTAGCATGAATTATCCATGGAGATGACAGCCAAGCTCTATTTCAACATCATTACTACAGGAAGGTATCAAACAGGTACGCCTTCTTCCTTGAAGCCCTCTGAGGAAAAGTTTGTTGTCATTTTATTACTGCAGGTGATAAACAAAACCTCTGGGAACCATCACTCTGATGTGTATGCTAGGAATCATGGAGTACATTTCAGAAGATTGTAGACACCTGCACAGTAGAAGGATGTTCTGTCATGAGCCCTCACATAAAGCAACCACACAAATAGTTTAACTTCATGCGTTTTTTATCATAACCCACCACATATTTCCTCATAGGGTTTCTGCAAGAAATAATACATCAGCATGCTGGTTTGCTTCTTAATAGACCATAAACCTCTGCTGATTACTGAGAAACAGAAAAACTACATATCTTTACCATTTGTTTACAAAGTTCACTTTTGTTTTAAGATCAGACGTTGTTAACCCTTGATACACTTCAGCATTTATATTAGACCGAATTCAAAGAATGTTGCTTAGATTTCTGCAGTTTACCTAACATTGTATAAGTGGTACAGAAAGCAAAGACAGTATTATAAATGAATTCTCACCACCTGGGTTGTAGAAAACATGTATTACTTAGCTAGGTAAACAGGCAGAGGTAGACAAATAAACACATGTATCTCTAGATCGATAGATACACCATATCCATGAAAGGTAAAAATAAAACACCAACCTCTGTTGTAAATAAAATGATTCACAAGCAAGCTTATGGGGCAAATAACATTTCACAATTTTATTTACTGAGGTTTCGTTAAGCAGAAGAATTCACTAGACTGTGTTGACTCTTTTTCAGCTATCACCTGGGAAAGTATGTCTTAAAGTTAGGAATAAGAATGTTACATATAATGCAGTTCACTGTGACATATTTCAAGATAAACCAGTACCTTTCAACAATAAAACAACAGAAGCCATAACTCTGTTTATTTTTCTAAAATAAAACATGGAGTTCAAGGGCATTACATGTATTCTTCCGTGATACATTACTTATAGTTTTACATGAAAAATATTGTCTGTTTACATAGATTTCCTTTCAGATTTTTATAGTTCCATGTATGCTGTTATGAGGCAGGATATCAGATATTTCTACAGAAGTACTAGCAGCCCTATAACTGCCCTTATAAGACACCTTGGTGAACACTGCTTTCTTTAATATTGTCTCAAACTACCCAGTAAATGTATTCCACTAACCTTATATTTTCCAGTAAACTGTTTACATTAAGCTGCTACTTGAAAACGTTGGTCTCAAGCATATTTTTAAATGCCTGTTTTTCACTGGGGTTGTATCACTTGTTACATTATACTTGCTTAGAAGGAGGCAAAGGTTAACTGCATTTGACATTCTACTTCCCCCTTCAATCCTACCTCCCCCCTTACCTTTTTTCCACCTGCTCCATGCCCTCTTGAATGCCTCTATGGATTTCATCTCCTCCACATATGGGTCTAAAGCCTTCTCAGTGACTAAGTTCTTACAGAAATTTAAGAAGTAGTTAGCACTCACAATGTACTTGCTTCTGCTCCTTCCTTCTCTCTCTGCCCTTCATATTCAGTATGACCCCTTCACATCACCCTGCCATGATCTTGTGCACCAGTATCACATGATCCTAAGTCTTCTCCTCTCAAGTGAGAAGAAAGTACAGTTGTGTAAAATCTTACCATAACTTGTAATGATTTCCCCTGGCTAGAGGCAGAAAAAGCGGGAACCAGTGTAGTTGCAGCCAAAAGGGAGTCACCAACAAGATTTTCGGAGCATTCTGTTGAATTTTGAACAGGACTTTTGGAATAAGAGGAAGGGGAGGAAATGCATAAAGACATATCCCATTCCAAGAGAATGAGAGGCACCCACATTCCATACCAGAGAACCTGGGACTCTGGCACAAAACAGAGGAAGTTGTCTGTTCAAAGGGGAGGCAAAAATATCCACTTGAGGAGTACCCCACTGCTGGATAATGTCCATAAATGCATCCCTTTGAAGCATCCATTCGTGAGACTGAATTAAGCACCTGCTCAGAGTGTCTGTCACAATGTTCTGACTGGAAAGAATATAAACTGCCTGAAGAGTCACTTGACACTTGACAGCAAGATCCCATGCTAGAAATGCTAACTGGCAAAGAAAAGAAGATCTCATTCCTCCCTGTTTTTTGCTGTACCTCATCACTGTGGTATTGACTGTGAAAACCTTGACAGGCCCTGGAGAAAAGACAGACTGAAAGGCCTGAAGAGCCAGCTGAAGAGCTCTCATCTTTTTGACATTGCTGTGCTCGTTGTGCTGACAAGAAGCCCACACCCCCTGTACCTTTAGGGAGCCAAAAGTCACCCCTCCCATCCCATGTCTGAGGCATCTGTGAATAATCCCTGAGAGGGAAGAGGGGGATGAAAAGGTATCCCTGGACTCAGAGACAACTACTGAATCCACCAGAGAAATTCCTATCTGAAGCAAGGAAGAAGAGGAACTACAAATTCTACAGGATGAGCATGTTGAAGCCACACTGACTTCAGAAACCACTGAAACTTTTTCATATAAAGTTTAGCTAGATAAAGCATCGAAATGGTGTATGCCATGATACCCACAATTCACAAAAACTCCCTGGTGGTAATGGAAGCCACAGGAAGAAGAATGTGAAAGAAAGAAATGAGAGTTAAGGCCTTTGGAGGGGGCCGTGATGCAAGCACTGGCACCGTCTGAATCCTGCAACCGAAAAAACATGATCCTGAGAAGGAGTCAAAGAAGACTTTTTGAAATTTATAGTGAACTCCAGGCTCTGACGAAGGGATATGGTAAAATGAAGATTTTACAAAAAGGTTTCTGAAGAGGACACCTGAATCAACAGGTCATCCAGGCAAGGAAATACTTGGATTCCTTAAAACCTGCAAAAGGCAATCACAGGAGCAAGGCATTTGGTGAAAACCCTATGGGCAGTAGAAAGGCCAAAGGGCAAAGCAGAGAACTGAAAATGCCAGGAAGCAACATAGAAACTCAAAAACTTTCTGAAAAGAGGACAGACCGAAATACGGAGATAAGTATCCTTGAGATCTAGAGACATTATATAGGCCTGAGGGAACAAGAGAGGAAACAGAATCTGAAGGAACAACATCCAAAAGGAAGGTACCTTTAGAAAAGTGTTTAGATGAGAGAGGTCTAGAATAAGTCCCCAAGTGCCTTCTTTTCTTGGCACTGAAACAGTTGGGAGTAGAACCCTTTCCCCCTTTGGGACACAGGCACTTTTTGAATAGTACCCTGAGACAAGAAATCTTGAAGAACTTCTGGTAAAAAGGACAGATGTTCCAGAGGAGGCTGATGAATGTCCATAAACAGAGGACGGGATTTCCACACCATGAAGTACCCTTGACAAATGATTGACAGACCCCAAGAATCCTGAGTGAGCTGAAGCCAAACCAGAAGAGAAAGAGAAAGGTGAAGAGAAAGAGGAATGTGGCTGGGAAGGGATGGATAGTCACAAAATGCCTGGTTTGTCTAGAAATGAAGGTTTCTGAGTCCCCAAAAATTTAATAGCCTTAGCAGGAAGAGTCCATTTTCCAGTCTTCTTACCCTTAGTAGAAGGACATGATTGCCTACGAACAAAGGCAAGCTTAGCAGGGTAGTTTCTCTGAAATTTAGGCACAACAGAAACAAACAAATGTTTAAGTTCCCATAAGGCTTTACCCTTATCCTGAAGGGACTTAAACAAGCCAACAGCAGCTTCCCCAACAAAAGTGTAGAATCCAGGGGAGCATCCATCAACTTAGCTTTAATATCATCAGGTAGAGGATGAAGTCTCAGCCAAGAATACCTCCTCATAACTGAACCAAAAACAGCAGCCCTAGAACAGGCATCCGCCACATCGTAACTGCATTTACTAGAATGACGAATGACTTGACAGGAAGTCTCTAGCAAGGAAAGAACAGAGGTTTTACCCTCAGAGTCTGGAAAATCAGAAATAAGTTGACAGGCCAGAAAAAGAAGAGCCAACACATACCTAGATATATGGGTCTGATAATTAATAGCCCTAAAAGCTAGGGTAGCAGAAGTGTAAACTTTTTTGCCCAGCCTGTCCATAGTTCTGCTGTTCTTGTCAGAAGGCAATAACTTGGGTGAAGGAAGCAACTGAGACAGCTTATCAGAGGCTACGGACACTACCGAAGGGACAGCAGCAGAACATTTATATAAAAAAAGAACAATCCTGAAGAATCCTATAAAATCTGTCAGGCTTCTTGAGAGCAGGGGGGAGAGAATCAGGTATCTGAGAGGCATTGGAGAAAGCATCCAGTAAAGCAGCCAAGACAGGAGAAAAAGCCACAGGTTTAGGAGAGTCCAACTGTAACAACTCATAGTACCTCTTATTGATATCAGAGAGCTGACTGCAATCCCACTTAAAAAAATCCATCATCGTAGAGAGTGTGTCCCCAGAGGGAATTTCCTCCAAAGGAACATCAGGACTAATAGATTCCTCCTCCTCTGACCCATAGTCCAAAGGAGAAGGAATTTGAGTAGAATAAGTTAGGGATTTGTCAACAGAATCTGACTCATTCTCAAAAGAATCCTGGTCTCTAGGCCTTTTAAGAGGAGTAGAGGCTTTAAGGAAATTAAGGCGGAAAATAACCCCTGAGTAAAATCCTGCTGCTCACTTTGTGGATCCCTAGAAGCAGAAGAAACATGTTTAATTTTTTTGTTTGTTTTTAAGGAAATGTCCTGAGAATGCTCAGATCCAGGACAACAGTCAAGAACCGTAGCAGGAACTTCTTCCCCAAGGAACTCCTCTGGGCCCCTCAGAAAAAAATCAACTGTGGTTCCCTCTGAATGTCTGAGATAGATGCCTACAAAGGCCTTTCGGATGTGCTGCCAACCGGCTCTTCACCAGCCTCCAACACGGTCATGGCAGAGAAATCCAACAACACAGCTGGGCAAGCCTCTGGGTTCATAATGACCTCAGGAGAAACACCTGGCAGAGGATGGACAGGGAACATTCTGGTCATACCTTTTCACCTTCTTCTTCCCTAACGGCGGACCCTCTAGGTGGGAGATTCCTTCCATTGTAACTTTAGTGAGTAGCCTAAGATGGTGGTTCTCAAGATACAAGGAAAGGGAAGAAAGTCCACTGCAAAGGGTTTTCAGAACAAATGCCTAACAAACGGAACAAGACAGATGGTCATGAGAAGCACCTAAGCAAAAAAGACGCTTATTGTGGTGGTCTCTATAGGGAATCTGTCTCACACACTGGCATTTACTTTTCCTGGATGACATTAACCTTAAGGAACACAAAAAACAAGAAAAAGCAAAATGCCAGTGCAACACTAATCTTGCAAAAACAACAAACAGCCATAGGAAGTCCTCGGAGAACGAAAATGTGCTCGACTGGCAAAAAACGGGCACTGGTAAACAGACCGACAGTGTAAAACATAAGTTCAGACTGGCGGCAAAGAAGTTCTGCTTGTAAGCCTGAACATCATCTTTATGCCCTGTGTTATGCAGGGTATGTATGGTAATGTTTGGCATACCTTTTAAATTCAGAAGTCTTTGGAAGACTGGCTGGACGTTGGGCTTCCATGGTAAGGAATCCCATATAGTTAAGAAGACTGCAGCAGTGAATGTAAGGATACATATAGCTCCTCTAGTTTTTCATTGCATCTCTTTCCCTCCATTCCACAAATCTTTCTGGAAGCCATCCTCAGGATTTTTCCCACAGCCTAATGCCCCTTCATTTCATGAATTTTGGAACCACATGCATTATTCATGGTAGGAGTCTGACCAAGTTTACTAGGAGGAAGCATGACCTCTTTGCTTCAAGAATCTGTCACCTTAAGGATGGAGTCCAACATTCTAATTACTGTTGCCTTCTTACTATACTCCTGGTGGTTTAATCCTGGTGTAATCAACACCTCCTAGATCCTTTTGTTGCTTTGTTGCCATTGGTTCCACTATCTCTTTGCTGATATTCCACACCAGGGCTAATATGGCAAGGCTGCAGTATTTGTTTGCACTAAATCTCAACTGCCACATTTCTGGTCATTTGTTCAGCCTTTCCAGATCCCTCCCTAGACCCCTCCCCCATCATGCACTGCTGCACCTATTATTGTGTCATCAGCAAAAAGGATCACCAGTAACCATTGAAATGTTGGGACTCAGATGGAAAGACTGAAAATCCAGACCTACATACACTAAATCTCTAAATATTCACTTTTTTCCAAGATATGGCAGGCTCTGAGTTGGTATATATAAGTATGAGTTGTGAGGGCCCCCCCCCCCACATCAGCGGATGCAGGGGTCTTTCTCCTCTATAAAAGACAAGTTTGAAAGAGAGGAATAATTGTTGATATTTGATCTTCTCCTATATTTTCAGTCTTTCTTTTCTGTGCTTCAAGCCTCAGCAATCTGAGTACAAACATTCCAATAGGGAACCTAGTCTGTTTTCTTTCCCTTTAGATACAGCTGAATCAAGCAAACTGTATAGCGCTGGAGTCAGACAGACTGCTGCAGTACTCCACTTGTCACTTTCTTAATTCCTGTTAGTGTAAATCTAAAAACAACCATTTACAATCTACTATTCAACTATGCAGCTAGCCAGTTTCTCACTCTGTCTTAGCGCCCCCCAATTCCTTCAGTTTTCTTACCAGCCTGTTGAGTGACACCAAGTCAGAGGCCTTGCTGAAGTGCATCTAGGCTGTGTTTATTGGTACGCCCCTGTTAGTTCATCTATAACCAGTCAGAAAAATAGATCAGCTGTCATCCTCTAGAATTGCTCCCAGCCTTCAGCTCAGGATTATCTCAATGACTTTCCCTGTTATTGTTGTTAAGACTTCAAACATACTTCCCTGGATTTGTCCTGCTACCTCCCCCTCCCCAAATTGGTACAAGAAAACCACACTTGCTGTTTGTCTTCCAGTCCACTAACATTTCTGCACTAGCCAATATCTGCTGAAGATCTCCATCAAGTATGGAGGGGGGAGTCTGCCACACACTTGCCAGATTGCTGAAGACTCTGGGCAGCAGCCCATCTAGTCCTTGCGCTTCATTCTCCCACCTAAAAGTAACCAGTTCCCTCTCCATTTCCTCCCTGTCTAGCCTGGTATCTGCCCAGTCTTCTCCCTATTCTTCCCTGCCTCCCACCCAGCATGACACCCTCCCCTTGTTAGTATTTATGAAGGCTGAAACAAATTACACATACAGTACCTCTGCTTTTCCCCAGGGGTTTCTCTCCCATCTTTGCTCATTAGCTTTGCTCCTGTACTTCCTGATTTTATTGTAATCACCTTTGGCACTGTTGTGTCTTACAGGTTTCAAGAACTAGTCTTTTTCAACCTTCTCCCCAAAAGTGAAATGTTTCTTTCTGAATCAAAAGTCAAACAGACAGAGAGCTAGAGTGTGACATTTAATCAGCTATCCGTTGTTCAAATCTCCTAATTATTTTCAGTGGCACAGTATCCAATGTTTTGGTGCAAAACAAAATACAGATATATGCTAATGTAAATTGCTTTTTGTCACGTTCTTTTCTCAGACACACACCAACTTGCCAGAGATAAGATTTGTGTTGGTCTAAGACTTATTCTGTCAACTTCACACAAAAGTTTCTTGTTAAATTGCATCAGAATGTATCAAGTCTGTATAGAAACCAAGTATTTAAGCTTTTATTTCAATGGCAAAAAACAAAGCTAAAAGCTAGTGTTAAATTATTATCTTTATTTTTGACACGATGGCACAAAAGCTTTACATGTGCTTTTTATTTTTGTCTCTTAGAACTCACAGATTCTAGAGAAACTTAAACTACCTGCCCATACACTATAGTCTATCAATCAGTTATCTCCCCTCCTATTTCAAAAACTATACAGCTATCTTAGCTATGATTCCCACGTTTTCGTCCACATACATAGCCTCTTGAAATTCACCTTCTTAACATCTTTATAACAATATCTCCTATGAAATATTATTCTAAATTTTTACAAAATGATTTATTAAAAAAGTTCATCTTATCAAAAGCCAACCCGATGACACACTGCATTGCCACCTTTTTCCTGTTTCATTTAATAGAATTAACAGATGTTCAGATGTTTTGCACAATGTCATAACTTCGTATATGTAACCATGGAGCATTTCTCCCCAGGCCTCCACTGAAAAGGGGTTTTAATCCACAGTTGGCCTTTCCCAGTAAACAAATGTAAATAAATAAATAAATATTTACATAATGTTGTACTATATTCTCAGTTTTCCATAGAAACCATGTTATTGAAAATGATGAACTTATGTAAACTGAAAAAAAGTTTTTCTTTGCACAAAATGTGTTGATCTTAGATATGACTATTTAAATTGGTATGACTGTAGGAGCGATGATCCTTCAGCCACAGATAGGCACCCCCATCACACAACCATGACTTCCTTCTGAAAAATGGGATTGTGGGGGAGCCTCGGGTTCAATGAAATGTGATTTCTTGGGTCTCACTTTGTTGGTTTGCATTATAACCACCTTAAGGAACATTTTGATGTACAGTAATCTGTAAACCACATACTTCAAAATTAAAGCAGTTACATATAATGGGAAATACACTTGCTTGTTGGTAAAACGATGCAAACAGTACTGAGAGCATATCTAATCTTGGGTACAAACAAGAAGCAGTCAATACTGCTAGACTAATTAGTTTTCACACCTACTACTTAGACATGGAGCGGGCCATTGCTGAAGCACTGACTAGTACTTTGGCTGAGCAAAAAGTATACAGAGAAGAAAGCAAGATACTCTACAGACCTCTCAGCTATTTTGGAGGAGCATTCCTATTTTTAGGATCGATCTACCCTGCCTAGAATGTCCTTATTTTTAGGTTTTATTTACTCCTTCACACACAGTTGTCTGAATCCCCCCTCATTACATGTGATTTTTGAAGCTGTCTAGTGCACAGAAAACATACTAGTGGCAATGACAATTTAAAAAAAAGAGGACACACATCTAACATCTCTCTTTTCCTGGTAGAAATTACCTTGTGTGGTAAAATTTTGCAATCCAGTTAATTAAAATCTACAGATTTTACAAACTCTCGTTGATAACGTGCTGATATTTTTCCATCACTTTTTCACTGTTTTTTAAAGTGTTTCAGAGTAGTAGTGTTTCACATTCCTCCTCAAACCAGTCTGGGAAGAGTTACATGCTATTTGGTATTCAAATTTCATGTTAATTAATTGTCCTGATTTTTGGCTGGATGGTCCTATTTTTCAAAAGTCCTTCGTTCTATGTTCATTATCTGCTGGTTGACAGGTATGGTGATCTTCATGTGTGCAGCCCACACTGCAAAAACATTTTGTCCTCCTAGTGACAGATGAATATTAATGTTCTTGCATACTAAACAATGAATATACTCTAAGAAAACAATCTGCATAAGCCTAAACTGTATACTCTAGTATGCAATTCATACCTAATAGACAGAGACCCTAAGAAATCAACCTTCGTAACTACGAAGTGCATTTTCCAGTGTATAATTTATACCTTATTAATACTCTTTTCTGTTTTTCTTCCTGGACATTTATTTATTTATTTATACTTTTGTTAGCCATGTAGGACTAAACACCCTTTTCAGGCATGACATGGCCAGAAGGCCGAAGAAATATAGTGCAAAGAAAAACTACAATAATGGGTTGAAATACCAACAATTACAGACTAACAATGACAGTAACACTATTTACAGTATTGACAAATGCCAAAATACAAAATGTAGTGAAAATGTACCATATTATAATATTCTGTATTGTATAATTTATGTGTGATCTATATGTTTATCATGTGGCTTGGGTCATGGCTGAAATGGGTCCTTGGACCAGCTTACCTACCCAACGTAAAGTTAAAAAAATGAACTGCTGTTCTCAGACTCTGTACAAAGGTACTAGCAATTGATTTCAGGCCCTGCACTATCAGAATAAGAAGCAGAGAGGAAAACTCCACCTGCAAAACAACTCTTGAAATACTGTCTTTGACACGAGACTAAAATGGTTAGGAAGTGAGTGAAGCTGAGCAACACAGCCTCCAGGTCCTTCATGCACTGAAATGTAAAACAAAGTTTTGCCTCCTTGAAGTGACATTTTAATTTCCTGCAAATCTGGAGACAACAGTTCATACAAAATGAGTGTGTGAAAGCTTAAAGACTTTCCATGCACAACTTCAACAGAAGATTCAGATAGGAGCAACACCAGACAAACAATCACAGGAACCATAAGAGGTCTAGCCATATATAACTTTAAGCAGACACGCTTAAAAGTTCTTCCCACCCTTTACAGGTAATTAACAGTGCCCACCTCACAAATTAAGTAGGGCTAATAAATTATAACCACGGTGTAAGCTTTATGTGTGCCTACCTCCTAGAGACCTCAACTTTCCTGATGTGGATGGAATTGATACCTTTTCCTGTGAGTTGGATAAAGGGATATCATTAATGGAGCTGTCTTACACCATGGACTTCGCATTGCTCATAAACATTGTTAGCTACTATTAGTGGGTACAAGAATGTGGATTAGATGCATATGAGTGGCACAGTGAGGGACTTGCATATCCATAGTCATGTTTAGTTCCATTAAAGAATGCAAGATACCAAAAGAAAAGGTGCAGGTGGTGATAAGGGTGCCATGTGTGGACTTTATATGCCCATAGAGCTGGTGTTTACAGTTGCGAAAACTGGAGGTATAGATTACCGTGAGTGTTAGTAGATGTGATGTGGAGTTTGCATGTCTATATAACTGATTACTTACAACTGGATTGTGTATACAGTGAGTAAAGAGTTGCTGGAGGTGTGCATGTATGTGGTGAGGGCGTCATACTGCATGTTTTTACAACACCATGGAAATGAAAAGAAGTATAGGCCATATCAAATGCAGAGGTACAGTTGTGTTGAGGATTCAGTGTCTTAGTGTGGATCTTGCATCATCAGGGATTATTTATTTACAGTTAAGGAGTACAAGATACAGAGGAGGCGCAGGTAGTGCTGTTATGCCTCTGTATATGTTTGCATCCTTCTCAACAGTGTCTGATTTTGCAGAACATGCCAATTTTGTCTCATATTTTTGACTTGTCCCTAGTAAAATGTTTGATTTTCTGGTAAATCTCTAAGGATTGGAGTCAATAAATTATGCCAGACATTACTTCTTTTTAATCTAAAAATTCATGTTATGCAAAACATATCACTCTATTAATGTCTTAAGTGAACTAGAGAAATATTTAAAGAATGTCCATGTTTCACGGCACTTGTCAAGCATATTTGAGCAAAAAATTAAAATGGTACAGGCCTCTGGCATGACTATGGAACATATTCTTTACAACTTGAAAGTGTGTAGGGCATGGAACAGGTTACAGTAGAAGGGCATATGTTGCGGGAAATACCCCTCTATGCACTTTGCATCTCTGCAGAAGAGATGATTTACACTTAAGAGGCAAAGAGCATTAAATACGTTTTGGCCATTGTAGTGAGGCAAGTGTAATAATTTGGATTTGGCATTGCCAAGGGGGTGATTATTTACACTTGATGGTAAGGCACAGATGTGGTGCAAGCACTATTAGGGGGCTGGGGGTACTACCACATTGTGAACTTTGCTTGAATATGACAGTGATTATTTATAGAAACGGATGTGAAATGCACAGCACTCTGATTTATTCTGAGCTACCAGTAACTCTTAGCACTGCTACTTTGTATTCAGGTAACAGGCTGATGTGACGTGCAGTGTTAGCACTGCTATTTTGTATTCAGGCAACAGGCTGTGGTTAGTATTCAGGTAACAGGTTGTGGTGACGTGCAGTGTTAGCACTGCTATTTTGTATTCAGGTAACAGGCTGTGGTTACATGCAGTGTTAGCACTGCTATTTTGTATTCAGGTAACAAGTTGTGGTAACATGGCAGTGTTAGCACTGCTAGTTTGTATACAAGTGACAAGTCACAGTGGCATGCAGTGTTCACATTTCTAATTTGTATTCAGGTAACAGGTTATGGTGACATAGAGTTAGTACTGCTACTTTGTATTCAGGTAACAGGCTGTGGTTACATGCAGTGTTAACACTGCTACTTTGTATTCAGGTAACAGGCTGTGGTTACATGCAGTTTTAACACTGCTACTTTGTATTCAGGTAACAGGTTGAAGTAACGTGGATTACTCTGACTATTTAGTATTTGATTGTTTATTTCTATATTTTACTTTGTTAAACAGAAAAGAAGACTGGTCCAAAGACTCTTTTCCAGTCTCAGT